>NC_056746.1:462989779-463144779 GCF_019279795.1 Protopterus annectens
ACATGAAGGCAATTTTTTTTTTCTACATTGGGGGCCTAAAGGGGGAAATTTGCCCCCAAAGGGGTTTTTTTTTTTTTTAAAAAATTCCCAAAGGAAAAGAAACACTTGGGGGCAAGGGTTTTTGGAACCTTGGACCTTTGCCTAAATTTAAATTTTTAAAACTAATTTTTTCCCCCTTAAAAAAAAAAAAAAAAAAAAAAAAAAAAAAAAAAAAAAAAAAAAAAAAAAAAAAAAAAAAAATTTATTTTTTTTTTTTTTTTTTTTTTTTTTTTTTTTTTTTTTTTTTTTTGTTTTTTTTTTTTTTTTTTTTTTTTTTTTTTTTTTTTTAAGGTGAAAAAAGGGGGGGAGTCCCCAAAAAAAAAAAGAAAAGGGGGGAAAAAAAAGGGTGGGAAAAGTATGTAAAAAACCCTGTTTCCTCTAGGTAATGAGGAAGATTGAGTGCTATATAATTAATAGCTTAGTGCTTACAAGTTCTGAACAAGTACTGAGCATGAATAAGCAATCCAGATAGAGTATTGGATAATATAAACCACTGAACAGGTACAAAATATATATCCCCCACGGGCCCCCTGTACCCAAAAAATATGCAGGTACAAGCTGCACTCAGGCTGCATGGGACCTGTCCACATCCCAGGTTGTATCAAAACATATGGCAAAACAAGTTGCTCTCCACATAAAATTGTAAAGCTTCATGTCAGGCTGTGTACACACTGAATAGTGCACACCAACAGGTATCACAACCCACAAAGGGGGAGACACCACTGATAATGGGAAGTACTGCACTACTACCCTGCTGAGTCTGGTCTGAAGGCCATGAACCTTGATCACATTATTTGATGTCAGCAGTACAGATGTAGATGACAATAAGGTTGATTTCACACTGCATAGTATAAGCTTGCCAGGTCATAGGACATCATCACCCATATTGTATTCCACCTACACTCAGTATACTAGATGTACATTCCTATGTCACAGGGGTGTTTTGCAATGGGACTGCTGGCAGAACCAACACTACAAATGGTGTCTGAATAATACATGCACATCACACCAGTGCCGGCTACAGTAAGACAGGGTTAATTCATTGTACTCCCCCTCATTGTGTCCATCCCCACAGAAAAACAGAAGGCATCTGCCTATTGAAGTATCAATGACTATGACCTAGGGCAATAGCTGACTCAGAGTGTTGTGGACAACATACAAAAGGGGGTTTTGTGGGTGAGTGTGTGACATAGGGACAATCTGACAGCTACATATTCATTGTCACCCTTTTTAAACCCCAATAACTCCCAAAGGCAGGGGTCAACATAATGGACACTGTGTGTAAGGGATGCAGCTGGGCAGTTGTCTTTCCTGTGATAGCTACACCACACCTGTCAGGTAGTCATATGTGGCAACCCTAATATGACAGGGTGCCATCCATGAATATAGAGATCATTGTCCACCAAACACAACACTCAAGTGACCCATATCAGATCACATTTTTCCCTTTTAAAGGGGTTTTGGCCATTTTCAGATGGCCTACCCAGCCTTCCCCAAATCTCCACTATGTAGCATGATGCATACCCTGAATAAATCCATGTCCCCCAGTGATGTTGGACATGCTACAAAAATCCTGATCTCAAAAAATTTTTGGACACCCCCTTCCCAAACTAGGATCCCCAAATGCTGGACAGATCCTTGCCCCATACACTTTACATAGTCCTGCCATACTATGCATTCCTGTCCAGCAAAGCTGCACTTTGCTTCAGACATGGTGTGATGACCTGGTAATGTATCATTAACCCTGTGGATCAGTTGGGGCATTTCCCCACCTGGCCCCAGAGCCCCACTGTCAGCTACAGCCAGGTAACCTTTCATCCTAGATTCATACATGGCCCAGGGCATATAGCCTACTAGTTGACTTTGACTGTACATGCTATAGTTGATATCCATCCTGCAAATACCATCTGGCTAGCCAGTGTCCCATGTGTATCACATGTGCAACACAGGTGATACATGGCAGGATGTTGAATTGCTGTACAGTGCCATGTAGATGTATATGGCAAAAATACATGTAAAACCTTTGAGCAAGTCTGCAGGGTCACAGGTCATGTCTGTTAAGGCAGTGTAAGTCTTTATATGTGACATATACACAGCATCAAGGTTCATTAATGTGGAAAATCCAGCCATGTGCTGATAGGTAGGAACACCAGTACAGGCAAACAGACATGCCCACATCAAGACAGCATCCACATGGAGTATGAGCAATGTAATCAGGTGGCCCCACATATATGGTGATAATATCCACTCACCATTGAGTGTCACATTTTGTGAAAAAACATGTCATGTCAGTGTCATGTAGATTTGCAAAAACAACTTTTTTTTTTCCTTGTTAATATCAGGGGCACTATTTGATGGGTTACCTCTTGTAGCATTTTTTTCATGTATCAGCTTACCGATTTTTAAAATGTCCCATCATTTTTTTAATGAAGGGATCCCTTTTACCCTATCTCAATATGTACCTGTTCCCATTGCCCAGGATGCGGGGGATTCCTTATAACCCGGAGATGGTACCCAAACCACATGGCCCAACATGAAACCTTTAGATGGGGAAAAAGATGCAAAGCAATCCAGGGGAAAAAGGGAAAGGGGGTGGCCACCAACCCCCCCATCCAGGGGCACTGGCCAATGGGGACACCTGCAAACAACACCAAACCAGGGAAAGGTGGGTGCCCAACCACTACCGGATTTCCGGAAACACTACTGCACCTAAACAACAATTTCCCAAAGTTGCTGGTTATGTTAGTTGTCTCTTCCAAACCACTGAAACCCAAATTGCCTGGTAGCACTTGCATAACCCAATATATCAATGTACTTTTTGTTAAAATGACATTGATGTACATCATACAGGCATGGTAAACCAATGCACCCTATTTTGGGATTGGGATTTTGTGAAAGCACCCCGTTTCATAACATTTTTTATAGGGTTTAAAAAGGTTTTCTGTGTGGTTTAACATGCACATTGACCTGTACTATACAGGTTTGGGTAAACCAAACTCCCCGTGAAAATTCCTATTAATACCTCTGAATCCCCAAAAGCAGCCAATTTGGCAGGTGAACTGGGGGATTTTATTAGGGCATTCACAGATCAAAAAACCATGTGGCCATTACACAGTCTGGGGATGGCCGCCCCCAATTACTTTGGAAACCCCGCAAAAGCACACAATTTTTGGGTACCATGTCCCAAAACTTTGGGGAACCTTTTAATAAACCCAAAAAATATCCCCTCCAAAAAAACCCTTTTTCATTGCAGTGGGGGGACATGTTTTTTATGGGGAAATGCTGTTATGGGGGGCTGTACCTACAACAGGACTCACATGGTGGATAAAAAGGGTTCCAGTGGCAAATAAAAGCCCAACGATTCCTGGTGTGGGTTCATAGCTTGGGTAAATGAATTAAAATGGTGTCATCTGACTTTCAAAACCTTGTCCGCCTGGAAATTTTAACTAACCTGGGAAAAACAAACCCACATTAAAAAATCCACCCTTGTTGGTCCCCCCAAAACACCTGGGCGTGGGCCCCAAAAATTTTTAGTCTTGTGGCCTTTTTCCCGCTCCCAAGTAAAAACCTTTGGGGTTTTGCCTGGGGGACAAGGAAAGGAACATTTTGGGCTGGATGGCACAGACATTTCCAGGGGACAAGATTTTGAGTTTCAATTGTTGCCGTAATGCATGTTTTCAGTGGCCCCACTTCATGCTTTGGTGCCTATCCGTGGCAGTTAGTGTCCCATGTCAATTTTGGAGTACTCACAGGTATGTATGAATATCCCAAATGCATGTGTTCCATGTGAGAATGTCACGTTCCACACTGACCCAAAGGCATGATAGCTGTGTGTTAATCTTTAAAACGTGACATCCATACTGGGTGACATCACAGGTACAGTTACATGGGTGGTGGGGGGGTTCTAGCTGATTCAAGGGTAGAGGCCAGTAGTGTGTGCCTCAAAAAATAATACCGTTACCATGACGGGTACCCAACTGCAACACTCAGGTATTTCACATGTATTCACTGGCACCCATCAGGTTTTCACAGTACATGCTCCCCACATGCTGTTGAGGTGAGGACCCCCGTATGTGCAAATCATCATTACAGTCCCTTTTTATAATGCCCCCAGAAAACACATGGGTAGTCAGTATGGTAAGATTGGGGGATCAAAACAGATGTGTTGCATCACCTGGATGGGGGGGTCTTATCAGTTGAGTATGGCATTCCTCAAGGGACCCGACAGCCATAAAAAACACACACACACACACACACACACACACACACACACACACACACACACACAACCCAACACTTTTGGGGATTCAGTTTTAATAAACCTATTCACCGGGTACCTCACATTTTTGGTCAGGCCTATGTCCTGTTTCCAAGCAGTCTGTACAGATGTGTACACAGGGCAGGAAGTAGTAACTTGGGTATATTTATTTACATATATGGCAACCCAAAAACATGCCAGTACTTTAATCAAAGCCCCTGCTCTTTGTATGACAGACTTACAGCAATTGCCGTTGTGTTTTGCCCTTTTGGCCCGTGTTGTTTTTATGCACGGGGGGCTTAACTGTTGGTGTCAAGTGTTTGATGAAGGTGTATTTGTAAAATCAAAAATGTGTATGTTTCACTGGCCCGTGTTAAAGGTTTTTTCATGATTCGGGGGTCTGATTGGGGTCCCACATATTTTGTGTTATGTTTAAATTAAAAAACCCTTGCAGGTTATACAGGATTTTGGGGCCCCTTGTGACAAATTTTGAGTTGTCTTCAGCAAACATCCATCTGCGATGCCCCCCATAGTTATTTCCACATCTGTCCATACCTGAAGTTTACATCCTAGAATGCAGCATGTGACACTGTGTCCTGCACATGACCCATCTGTGATGCTTTTTGTGGGGGTACCGGTCAGTACATGTGAGTGGCCTCTATGTATGTGGGGACACCACCACCTGGAACAGTCTGTACCTGTGCTATGGCCCACATATCTGGTTCTGAGGTATATGGTGGCAGTGCTATTGTGCACTACAGAGCCATCAGCCAGGTGTTCCTCACTGCACAGATGTCAGTACTCCCCATTGTTGGATCTACAGTGAGCAGCTGTGATTATGGACGCTACACATCTAGCACGGGTTAGCAAACGCATACTATGCAGTTGTCCTCTAGGTGTCAGGGTGTTATCCTGTGTTTAGGACATTTGCCTTGGAATGGCACTATATGGGCAGATGCCACTTGAGTATGATCCCCACTTTCTTGAATCATGAATGCATGTGATATATGTCAAAGGCCTGTTTACTGTCAGTCAAATTATCCCAGAATGACAAACACTGGACAACCTCATCCTTACAGCTGGACATTGGCTCATTGTGTTGGTCAAGCAGTTGCCACTTCTAGCAAGGCTCATTGTGTTGGTCAAGCAGTTTCCACTCCTAGCAAGACATCATTGCGAGTGGTGATATTGTGCTTGCTATAGGATGGTACATCTAAAGTGATGGACAGCAGCAGACATTGTGTAAAAGACCAGTGTCAGATATATGTAGAGCAGCGTTCCTGCTAACAATGACAACTACTAAAACCAGAGCCCATTACAATGTATTCTTTACGTCTACCTGCAATAGCATGGTGACTGTGGCCTTTGGTGTTTAGAATCAGAGTGCATCCCAGACAGCCCTATGCTACTAAGTGTATGAGCATGCCCAGTATAACCTTGTGTAGATGGACACATAGTGCATTCCGAACAGCCCTGTGCTACTAAGTGTGTGAGCATGCCCAGTGACACCTTGTGTTAGTTATGTGCCTCTGTGTATGGGTATGGCCATTGTAACCCTGTAAAGTGATAGTAGTCATCCATTCCACAGATGGGCATACTCCAGGTCAGGATGGATTCCTACTTTAAACACACAGGTTCACAGGTATGTACATCTTAACTGCCAGCATCCCTGTTGATGTCCGCATTCCTAGAAGGTCATAATGACAGCCTTGAAATGTGTAGTCTGTGTGGTGCGACTCATAACTATGTAGTATTATAATAGTGATCTGTAGATAGGTAGGTGTTTTGTTCCCACCACTGTGTTGTGTGTGTGTGTTTGTCCCCGTCTGCCTGAGGACTGAAAAATGCTTTTAGACTGCTCACGCTCCATACAATTCTTATACCCACCTTTGGCAAGGCTGATGATGTCACCCATCTACAAATACACCTCTGGGAATGCTTTGTCCCAGTAATCTCGGTAGTGCATTCTGTAATTTCTTAATACTGTAGTGTAATAAACCAGTTAGGTCGGTGTTCTAATCCCATACTTGCGAAGTGTGTGTGTGTGTTTGCCACCATCTGCCTGAGGACTTAAAAATGCTTTTAGACTGCTCACACTCGATACAATTCTTATACCCACCTTTGGCAAGACTAATGTCACCCATCTACAAATACACCTCTGAGAGTGCTGTGTCCCAGTAATCTCAGTAACGTGTTCTGTAACTGCATAATGGTGTAGTGTAATAAAGTAGTTAAATTGGTGTTCTAATCCCAGACTTGCCAAGTGTGTGGGTGTGTTTGTTCCCCTCTGCCTGAAGACTGAAAAACACTTTTAGACTGCTTACACTCCATACAATTCCTGTACCCACCTTTGGCAAAGCTGATGATGTCACCCATCTACAAATACACCTCTGGGAGTACTCTGTCCCAGTAATATCGGTAGCCTGTTCTGTAACTGCGCAATGCTGTAGTGTAATAAAGTAGTTAGGTCAGTGTTCTAATCCCAGACTTGCCAAGTGTGTGTGGGTTTGTCTCCATCTGCCTGAGGACTGACTAATGCTTTTAGACTGCTCACACTCCATATACCCACCTTTGGCAGGGCTGATGATGTCACCCACCTACAAATACATCTCTGGGAGTGCTGTGCTCCAGTAATCTCAGTAGTACGTTCTGTAACTGCGCAATGCTGTTGTGTAATACAGTAGTTAGGTCAGTGTTCTAATCCTAGACTTGCCAAGTGTCTGTGTGTGTGTGTGTGTCCATCTGCCTGAGGACTGAGTAATGCTTTTAGACTGCTCACACTCCATACAATTCCTATACCCACCTTTGGCAGGGCTGATGATGTCACCCATTTACAAACACACCTCTGAGAGTGCTGTGTCCCAGTAATCCCGGTAGCACGTTCTGTAACTGCATAATGCTGTAGTGTAATAAAGTAGTTAGGTCAGTGTTCTACTCCCAGACTTGCCAAGTGTGTGTTTGTCTTCATCTGCCTGAGGAATTAATAATGCTTTTAGACTGCTCACACTCCATACAATTCTTATACCCACCTTTGGCAGGGCTGATGATGTCAGCCACCTACAAATACACCTCTGGGTGTGCTGTGTCTCAATAATCTTGGTAGTAAGTTCTGTAACTGCGTAATGCTGTAATGTAATAAAATAATTAGGTCAGTGTTCTAATCCCAGACATGCCAAGTGTGTGTCTCTGCCTGCGTGAGACAAGTACAGTGCTTTGTGGAGTATGCACTCTCTGTACAAATCACATGACCACCTTTGTCATTCCTGCTGTTGTCACCCACCAATACACCTGTAGGTGTGCTGCAACCTAGTATTCACAGTAGCGCATGCCCTAAAAGCGTATTACTGCAGTGTGATATGGTAGGTAGGGGTTTGTGTACATGACATGGCAAGTGTGTGGTCTGTCAGAACCTGTATAGAGGGAGCTGTGAGTGTCTTACCATTGAACATGTTGGGGTGTGGATTTTGTAGTTTTCCTATATGGTGTCCGTCTTATGACACATTGGCCACCTTATGAGGAGTACACCTGTCAGTCAGCCATGGGACTGTGTTGTCAAGCCATACCCCTACATTTGGCAAAAGGCCTGGTGAACAATGTATGCAACCCTTCTAGTACCTGGTAGATGTCCCACACCCATTTGCCATGCACACACAAACTTGCCAAGGATTTCCCGCTATGTTGCTAGTATCATGCACATTGATGATAGATAGTAGGCATGGTGTGAATGCAGTGGCCTGCAGAGGACATGGCACCCTGTACAGCGGTACAATGGGCACATATATGCGGACATTGTGCATTCACTATGTTCCACACTGGATTCCTGCAACATATGTGGTGCCATCAAATGTGATCCACAGAGGCCATACAATGCTGCACGTATGTGCCCTGTATGGACCCATGCCACTGACACCACAGAATACCTGTATCATACTATCAATGCAGGTGCAGGGTCGACCTGCTCACTATAAGCAGGTTTTGCCACACCTCGCCAGTATTGGCATATCGGGGGATAACAGGCTGTGTACACAACATGTGCCTGCCAAACCAGGTATATCTGTACATGTCACTGTACAGTATTGTAGGACATGCACATCCCAGGTAATGTCCATGTGAAGGACTATCAAACACAGCAATGGCATGCATTGCAAAGCTATGGCCATACACATTGGTAACCAGGATGTCAGGGCAGATCATGCAGTACCCATCTGTGTGGGACATTGCAGACACTACACCCCTGCACTGCACACCATTGTTGGGTGATGCAATGCCAAGGAGTACCCCTCACCCAGCCTTGTACAGCCATCTTGCACAGCCAACCACTCCACACCCATGAAGCAATGCATACATGCATGCCAGTACTGGCACCTTGTGTCTGCGTGTGGGTTTTGATGCTCCCAACCACAGTCACTCCCAGTATAACCCTCATTGGCATACCAACAGATGTCAAACACTTTCACATGCCCTAACCCATAGAACCTCCAGATATCCCCTGTGGTGCATGTAGTCTTGTGCATTACTGCAGTGTGGCAAACTACGTAGTTAGGTTGTGTATTTGTGGCCCTGGCAAAGAGTGTCAATGCGTGTCCATTAGAGAGTGTGGTTATGGTGACAATGGCATCCATTCACATGGACAGCCATGTGTGCCACACTTAATTTATGTCTACTATATCTCTGTTGCAGATGTCACTCACCTACACACATATATGTTCTTTCAGCACAGCAACATGTCGCCTTTGTGGCACATGTAGTAACGTCATGCACATGTAATAGCAATGAGTAGTCAGTCAGGGGTTTGACCCCTGCACTGTTAGGTGTGTGGCAGACGATGCTTAGGGTTAAGTCTCCAAGCCCTTCCCTGGTGTACTTTGCCTTTACCACCCACACACTCTCTGGTGGATGTGAAGGAGTACACCTGCTCAGCAGCAGCATGTGTATTATAAGTGATGGATATAGTCAGGTGATGGCCTCTGCACCTATTGCAGTCCTCTTCTAGCTGACTGCATGTGGAACAGCTGTGAAGGTGGTTCCCATAGACATTCGCATGATAAACACAGTACACTATCTAGGGAAAACATGTTGGTATTTGGCCATGACAGTCACTGTGAGTGGTACCTGGATGTGGTGTTCTGACACGGCATCACAGATGATATCTGGATGTACCTCAAACATTATACATAGTGGGAAATAGCCAAACGACAGGAGTGTGATGTGCCACACATGACTACAGCATGTAAATGTAGCTATGCTGCATTAAAACTACTGCCTGTTTAACATGTGTATGTCAATGGCTATTCTGCGTGTTTTAATACAGATATGACAGTGCTCTGTTCATGAGAGACCCCATCTATAGGGCCATCTGTGAACTGGTCAGTGTGTGCAACCATTTGTTTCCTATGTTGCACAATGAAGACACATCTGTGCACAGCAGAAGCATAGTGTGAGGATTGCAGACAGTACATCATGATAGGGATGTGTTACTGCCATTGCATCCCTGACTGGTCATGTGTCACATGAAACCGTGGTATGACAGACACTGTCTGGGGTTCCCAGTGACAAGTCAATAATGGGCATCTGTTCATAGCTGCGGTCACACATCTACTACACATTGTACAGATGGCATGCAGTATATATGCATGTGTTGTGCTCCCTCTGCAAATGTATATCATCTGTTGTGTTGGATTGATGGTGATATCTATGCATACTGTTGTAGATAATCCTGTATGCTGGTGTCTATCACTAAGCCATATGTGGGTTTAAACTGCAACACCATAGGCTGAATGGGTTGGGAGGTCCAAGCAGAACCTCCTGTCCCACTTCAGCTGACCATGGTACCGGGCACTAGCACATCTGGGGCCGAACCTTGGACATCAGCCTCTGTTGGCTCTGCACCACTTTCTGGTGGTACCACCAATGAGGATGGAGCATGTCCTCCCTGGGAGCAGGAGAAGACAGGTACATGTCTGCTGTCATGCGGTCCTGGATGTGTTGCACTGGGGGCTCACTAAGGGGTTCTGAAGCCAGATAAGCAATCTCTATGGTGGAGTGCCACATTTACAGGGTGATGCTGCCCCTCATGGACATCCCCCAGCACTGCCTCCTTTGCAGCTGTTTAGGTTCAGTGGAGGCTGCCCATGTCTGGGGACATCCGTCCCATTGTTCCCATGGTCTTGTGAATACCGAACACCCATCCGCGTCTAGGGTGTATCCCCTCACATGTGTCATATACCAACCCTGTATGCTGTCTTGTCTATGATCCTACCCTACCTATCCTCCACAACCATACCTACACTCCTTCCCCTACATCCGACCCTCACCTACAGAAACATAAGGCCAATCGGCTCCTAGGACTACATCTGCCCTATACATAGCTGTCCATTTCACACATGTGCCCACTGGATACATGTATCCCTTGTAATATGCATCACAACATACTCCTGTTATCCTCACCCCGTCCCTCAGGTGCACGATCCTGGTATGCACATCACTCCTAAATGGTGCAGGTACACCTGATGAGGACAACCCCATTGTGCACACAACACTACCGGTCCCTGTATGGTTACCCCATGTACCTTTATCATGATGATGATGTCGCGCACAGCACCTTGCAAGAGTACTGTTCACACATAATGATTGGACAGGTAGGGTAGGGTAGGATCACAGACAAGACAGCATACAGGGTTGGTATATGTAAATTACATGCACAGAGTGATGTATATGGTCAATGTACAACTATTTGCATGTATGAATGACACATGTCTGTCTGAGGGAGTCTTGTGATCACATAGAACAACACCACTACATAATACATGCGTCACTGGTGTTTCCTGTTTCATTCATTTGTAATGCTTTGTTGCCACATGGTATGTTCCTGGTGTATCTCTATATATGTATGTTCCTGTATGCTGGACATGAATACTCACATATACATCTACATGATGGGAGACATTCCTATACTGTTGAATGACAGCATTGTATGATATGTTTGTGGTACTGTCCGTTGTCTGTATATCTGACATGGCATATTGGTAATTCACATTAGGTGTGTGTGCAGGGTCCTGGTTCCGAGCCTTGCAGAGGACATTTATTTGGTTGCAGGGCAGAACAAGGCCATTGGATACGGAGGGTGTAAGGCAAATTAAAGCAGATGGGAGCATGTGTGAGTGGGTTTGCATGGTGTTACTCACTGCTGACCTCTGGTTACAGCTTCTTACACTCGGTTAGCCTCTACACTGCTTTACCAGTGCAATACTCGCATACTGGTAGCCAAACAGGCTTACACCTGCTCGCTCCCACACTTGCAAAGGCACCGACATTGGTGCTTGCATCTGGCACTCACACCCCTGGGTGGGATCGAGGACCACACTATTATCTTGTGATGCCTATTATATCGGACTACATGACTACAGCATCAGGAATGGCTGCCCATTAGGCGACAGCATAGTGTTTGACTGTATAGAATCGGCGGCCTGTCCAGTGAATTAATCATATTATTTGTGTGTTCCTCATACAATCTGCTCCTGTACATGGGAACTGAGACTCTTCAGTACAGACAAGTAATTGGGTTTTGGGAGCCACATCCATCGGCCGAGTCATGCTACCGCATATCTATTATAGGTTTGCCACCTTTTCAATTGGCCAAGGTGGGACAGTAGGGTTAACACCTATCCCACTTTCCGAGGGACAGTCCCTCTTTAGGCAGTTGTGTCCTGCAAAAATAATCAAGACATAGCAAATGTCCTGTGACTACAGGACAAAATTATATCCTAGGTTTCTTTAATAGTGGCATAAAACAGTTATTTTATATATGAAACTTCTATATGTTATGTGAAGTAGCATAAGCATTTCAAATTTTACTAGAATAAGCTTTTATTTGTGGAAATAATTAAAATTCTGTACTATGCACAGCTGTAGGAATGTTTTGTCCTGGAAAATCTGACATTTCTACAGAACATGTCCCCACTTTGGGCATTTGAAAATGTTGCAACCCTATAGGACCTTTATGTAGTGGCGTCAGATTTTGTATGGCAAAACATACCCACAGCCAGTACAAAGAAGGGTATTTCATTGTTTTGTCCAAATAAAAGGTTATTCTTGTAGCATTATAGTTGCTTATACTGTTTCGTATAACATTTAGGTTTTTCAGATACAAAATAATTGTTTTATGCAACTACTACAGTCAATATAGGATATTGTTGTCCTAAATCACAGGACATTTGCCATAATTACAATTATTTTGCAGGACACAACTGCCCAAAGGGGAGTGTCCCTCGCAAAGGTGGACAGGTGGTAACCCCAACCCTATTATTCTATCATCTTTCTAGGGTAGTCGGCGGAATATGCACTTTCTGTCACTATCAGACCTCTCATACGAATGGGGTAGAATGAACACTAAATCAGGGACACTGCATAACAACATCAGGGACACATTTAGAAGTATGGTGTTATTAACCTGACACATTGACAGACCCAGACCATATGTAGTCATACACATTGTCTGAGGTACATGCTGTTTATGATTCTTACATGTTGTCATTATTCATTACGTGTATCCCACTGCCTTTCCTCCTAATATCACTAGTTCTAGAAGGGTTTAGGTGGGACAGAGTTAGATTCTGAGTCGTAGTCACGGACGTCCCTGGTAAACGGGTAAAGTTCCATGGTATGGTCCTTATGTGTTCCCCCAATGGTTTAAGAACTATTCAGTGGATGTGCTGTTAGGGTTTGGGAGGTATGGGTGTCTGCTATGCCCACATTGGAATATTACTTACATCCACGGGGCGGACCTAATGCGGCTCTGCCAGCCAACACCTGCACGCCTAAGCCCATAATCGCATTCCCATAGTTCCCCTACCTGCTACTCCTCTACAGCACTCATCTTTACTGTGGGCGCAGGTGGGGTATAAACACACCACTACACACTGCCCACTCTCCCCGTGTCAGGACACATTTCATGCGTTGTGTTGACCCATGTGTTATCAGGCTTGCACGACCTACTGGTCCGTGTACATCTACAGCCTGGTTGGAGAAATCATTACTGGGACTGGATCCGGTCATTAATTTTTGGTGACCCACAGGGACATTGATGTCTATGTTTCAAGTTTAGTCCTTGCAGGTCTCTCCCACAGGTAGTTTCCTGCTGGTAGTCTGGGAAGCAGTGGTGTATTTACCTTTATTGTGTGTCTGTATGTCTCTCCGGCCTAGCTGGGGGGGGGGGTTGGCGGTGATGCTACGTGTTACACGTTTGTTTATTGGACCTCCCACCAACATATGCCCGGCCTGTGAATATATGTTACCCGTAACTGCTGTATCATACCCTAGCTATATACATGTGTATATTTACTGTAACATATATATATTTATTTACATTAATATATACAGATATATCTGCATATGTATACATACATGTATATTCATATCTTGCTGTATATACATATATATATATATATATATATATATATATATATATATATATATATATATAAGTCTATATATATATATATATATATATATATGTATATATATATATATATATATATATATATATATATATATATATATATATATATAAAATCTAACGACATATGGGTCTATGGTTGTCTGCATATGCATATATTCATATGTGGGTATGTATCTGTATTCATTCCCTGTATGTATAAATTCGTACTATGGCAAGGGAGAAGCATATCTCTATCTTGCTATGGGTGGATATACACACAGATAGCTCTACATATGTACGTCTACATCTGGTTATTCCATTCCTTGCCATATAGATTACACTGTGCTTTAGTGGGTCTCGCAGTGGGTTTGGCTGCTCGTTGGGTGACGCCTCTGCTCAATGAACACATTTGCTTGCATCCCTAGGGCTGTCCATATTGGCCAACATCAGCCAACACCTGCACACCTAGACCCATAAGTAGTTACCCATAGTTCCCCCACCCTCGCCTCCTCAACAGCACCCATCCTTACTCTGGGACCTGGTCAGTTCTGGACACACCACTACACGCTGCCCACTCTCCACTTCACGGGGCCCATTTCATACAATTGTCTTGGCCCATGAGTCATCAGGGTTACCCACCCTTGTATTCCGAGTCTGTATACACCGCAGACAAGATGGCCAATCTATCACATAGGTATTGTTTTGCCAATTTTTGGAGTGTCCCGCAAGGGATGCTCCAGTATGTGTTCCATGATTAGAATCCACGGGTGCACTGTGTCCCCCCCCCCCCGGTTGTATCCTGCCTGTGGTCTGGGGAACAGTGGACACTTTACATTGATTGCATGTATAGTTCCTGTGTCCGGTTGTGGGGGGGGGGGGGTGGAAGGGCATGCTGCGTGTGTCATGTGTCTTGCCTGGACTCCTCACTTCCAGTGCCATAGCCTGCGGACATATGTCATTCCTGTGTTCTTTTTCCTAACATAGCTGTATATCTCTATATATCTATGCACACACACACACACACACACACACACACACACACACACACACACACACACACACACACACACATATATATATATATATATATATATATATATGCATTTATGTATTTATATATGTATGTATATGTGTGAATATATATATATATATATATATATATATATATATATATATATATAGATATATATCTGCTGCAACCATATATGTATATGTGTATATACATATATATATATATATATATATATATATATATATATATATAGATATATGTCTATACATATATGTATATATATTCATATATATATATATATATATATATATATATATATATATATATATATATATGTATATATATTCATATATATATATATGTGCATATAATTGGAAGCCTATTTATGTACGTGTTCAGTGTATTTCCTTTACAATTAGACCTGTTTACTACTCGGTGTTGCCATAGCGGGCAGGTAACAGGAATCATTCCATGTGTGGGGAGGCCCTCACAATTGATTATCGTCAGCACAGCACTGACTTAGGACACTATACATGCCTTTGCGTTGTAGCGGTTTCATCCTGTCCCTCTTCCGCACAGCCTATTATTCCATCTACTGTCAATGTTTGTATGTGCACATTCCTATTATTTATGTCTACAAATGGAATGCATTTGTTAGAGAATGTACTTCTACATATTGATGTCTGCATGTGTGTATGCATATATACCTATTATGAACTTGCTGACATCCATGGGGTGGTCCAATTAGAACCGGACCATCCATCCCTGGAACACCTGGATCCATAATTACATACCCATAGTTCCTCCTCCCCACCCGTGTTCAACTTACACGCGTAACTTCCAATATGCACTTGTTATCGCAGCCATGACACACCTCCAGACATTGCCCTCTCCAGAGCGTTAGGAGCCCTACACATATGTTGTCCTGCCTTGTGTATTCCCAGGCTCTTCCACCATTAAGTCTTTGAACATACCTGCCCTTGCTTGTGTAATGGTCGGAGGATTAAACAATCTTATTAATTTTTGGGTAGTCCCAGCAGGGACTATCCTCTGTCTGTGTGTAAAGTAGACTGAGCAATTCAACAATG
Source organism: Protopterus annectens (assembly GCF_019279795.1). Lineage (NCBI taxonomy): Eukaryota > Metazoa > Chordata > Ceratodontiformes > Protopteridae > Protopterus > Protopterus annectens. The sequence continues at coordinate 463,005,613 of NC_056746.1, forward strand.
TTAACTCTCACTGGTAATATCCTGCCTGTGGTGTGAGTAGCAGTGCTTTTCTCACTCCTGGCCAGCGTGATATGGCAAACGCTGACAGCACTCTATGATACTGTAGTTGCTGTTGAATCCCTTCTCATCCCTTGTCTATGCTTTATTGTTACGACGTTCATTCATCATATATATATATATATATATATATAAAACATCTGTACATACTCATATACATTTCCTATGCTGGGCGTTGCTTACACCCACACAAGCACAGTCGCATATGCTTACTGTTTGTTATATATGTTTACTGCCGCTTATTTGTGCTTACTTGTGCCTTATTCATTATGACAGTACCTCCTTGATTAAAATGATCTGGTTGAAAGTCCCATGCGATACTCAAGTTCACTTTTACATGTTATTATGTCATTTTTACAGCAGGACAACATTCATTCCACATGGAAAAGGATATGTGCTACAGTCAAACTTGAACCGTGAATGTCTCTTTGTTAAGCAGATGCCCTACCACTACACTATTCATATGCTACTTAATTTATATGTATACCCATAGTTCATAGTTATCCATACACATGCCTCAACATGTCACTGACACAACAGGCATCCATTCTCCAGTTAGGAAAACTGCACCACTACACATGCACCATTCCCTACTGCTCTGGGCCCATCCTATATGTTGACTCACTCCAAGTATATTCAGATGTCCCAAGCATATAGTCCTGAGACATACTTTCATATAATGGTCAGGGTGTTCATTAAGTCTTTTGGTTTGACTTGTTTGTTTGGTGATTTGGGCTGCCTTTTACCTGCTTTAAAGTCAGACTTCGCATGTGCATGCAGTTAGTTTCACAATTAGCATCCTACCTGTGATTTAGGATGCAGGAGGTATGCTCACTTCTGGGCAGATTGACATGACAATACTAAATGCTACGGGGGGTTTCCGCTGCTGTTTCCCTTCACATTTGTTAGGACTGCTTTACTGTGTCCATGTACATTTTTCATGGATATCTATCTATCTATCTATCTATCTATCTATCTATCTATCTATCTATCTATCTATCTATCTATCTATTTCTCTCTGTACATTCACATGCATATGCACCTACATGCATTTTTACATTTCCCATACTGTTAAATGACCGCCAGTTACCATCGTGCATACCCAAGTATGCTTTGAGGCACCATAATCACCCTATTTCCAACTGCCAGATGGGGAAGCTTCATGGGAACATGTGATAGGTATTTATTCCTGATAATGCACTTGGGGAGACGTGCATCACGGTCAGGGGTTTAATCCCGGGTCATAGGTTCTGCAGGACCAGCTGGAGGCTGAGCAGGGTTGTGGTCAGGTACTGCTAATCTGAGTTTTGCCCGGTAGGGTTGCCCCCTTTTCAAATGCCCACAGTGGGACATGTTTTGTACAAACATCAGAGTTTGCAAGTCAAAACATACCCACAGCCAGTACATAAGACAGAACTTCACTGTTTTGCCTACATAAATGCTTATTCTTGTAGCACTTTAGTTGCTTATTCTGTTTCTTATAACATTTAGGTGTTTCAGAAACAGAATAACTGTTTTATGCAACTATTACATTAAATATAGGAAATATGTTTGTCCTAATATCTCAGAACATTTGCCATTTTTCCAATTTTTATGCAGAACACAACTGGCCAAGGAGGGACTGTCCCTTGCAAAGTGGGATAGGTGGTAGCCCTAGTGCCCAGATGTCAACGGGGGGTGGACATTGTGTTATGCCACAAAGTCTAATCTTGAGAACAGACACTTATCCCATGAGGGATGTCCAAAAATTGTAAACAATGGACCCCATTCAGCTGGCTATTCGAAAATGTGGTAGGGTTATGCATGCGTGGGATACCTAGTTTGCATGCCTGAGACAGCCTAGGGTGCAACTGCCTACTAGATGTGGGTAGGGGTCACTATGTGCAGATATGGCTGCGCCAAGCTAGACGCCCATGTATGGGTGATTTTGGTGGACATTCAGCAAGGGGGAGGGATGATGTGCTGTGGAGGGGATGATGGGTATTGAATTATGTATCCAGGTGTGTTGGGGTGAGATGGCTCGGTTCAGGCCAGACCATTATGTGTGCATGAGCCGGTAATGTTTCTATACATGTCTATTGCATATTTTAATGTTCATATGTTTGTGGGATTGTGTTCTGCAGTATGACCTGGCAGGTTGTATTGCAGATGTGAATGTTTGTTCTTTGGTTTCCTTTCTGATTCACCCACTGCTCCCTCGTACACCTCCAGTTCACCTATTGTGCATCCAAACCAGTCTCCCCTTGGAAAATTATTACATTACCCGTTACCCTCTACCCCCGTATTCCACACACACCATCCATCCCTTCTCTGGTTGATGGCCCATGGCACAGACAACAGAACACATTGCATACTCTACATATCTCTGGTACCAATATGGTTGTGAGGACAACTCTGGCATATCTGATCTTCCACATGTTGTACTTCACGCACATAGGTACACGCAAATACCTATCTTTCATGACATGGAAGGTAGATGCGGGTAATACCCATTCATCTTTGGGCCATCCAGACAGGGACAACCTGGACTGTGAATGGGCAGATATTGAGTGAATGCTCTGACCATTGGTAGGGTTGCCATCTTTTTAGATGGCCAAAGTGGGACATCTTCAGGACAAACAAATAAACTGGGCAGAAGAAACAGACAATCCAAAACAGAACACACCCTTACAGGCAAAAACGTTCAATAGTGAAAGGCCAACTCATTAGCGCAGCAAGGATGTGTACTAATGAAGGTGACTTTAATTCTGAATGTCAACTCTTAAGAGACATGTTTTGCAATAGAGGCTACCCGGTTAGTTTAATAAATAACTTAACTGAAGAAATTGTAAACAAATGGAGTAGAGTTTTAGTTCAACCACTCTTGACCTCACCTTCCATTGTCATTGATGTTAACTTGATAGAGTCACCTCCTAATCAGGTTGCCATCCAAACTACACAGTCACCAAACAGTGACTTGATTACCTTTATAAAACCTTCAATGACTCAGCAAACTAGGGAGACCTCTTTATGCAATACTTTTATAACCACCTTTAGTAAAGACAGTGACCAACTTAGACTAATTCTCCACAAAAATTGGAGTTTCCTTTATAAGGACTCTTCCCTAGTTGACAGAATTGGCCAGTCACCCAGTATTGTTTATAGAAGAGGTACTAATTTAAAAAGTTTTTTTTTGAAATTAAAAGCACTAAACCTACTTCTAGACTTACTGGTACCTTTATGTGTGGAGCATGTAGGATGTGTAAATACATAAAACAGGTAATTCCGAGTATTGAATACATGTAAATTTTACATCACCATAAGTTGAATTGTGAGTCCAAGAGTGTAGTTTACTTAGCTTCCTGTACCTAATGTCCAGCTTTCTATATAGGGACAATGGACAGGAAGCTTTGTGAGAGAATTTACGAACACTCATGCGATTAGCAAAAATAAAACAGAAAATGCTTTAGCAAAACGTTTCATTAAATGGTGGACATAGTTTCATGTTCCAAGCTATTGATCAGGTACTTCCTGACATTAGAGGTGGCCCATATTCAGTTCTATTAGAGGTACGAGAACTAGAATGGCAGTTAGCACTTAATGCTTTCTGCTTGCCTGGCTTGAATGAGAATTGTAATATTTCATATTTGCTTAGATTAAGAACTCTTACACAATAGTGTATTTTTAACTTTTTACTAATGACATTAATATAATCCTTGTATATTGTATACTGATTGCATACACACTTTTTATTTGAGGTAGTATGTAAGTTTTAAGATTTACTTTTAATAGTGTTTGAATTATTGTGGTTTGCACCTTTAATTCATTGCTGCTATTAGTCACATGACTTCATGCTACATGGTTTAAATGCTGTAGAAACTGTGTAACTGCTGTTTGTCTGTGTGGATGAAGAAGTTACTTTACTTAAAGTGACGAAAACGTGTGAAAAATTTTTATTAAATTGACTTTACATTAAAAGAAAGTGTTTTTTGGGACTAACATATTTTTTCTGCGGGCTACTGTTGGGCTCCTGTTCTGTTTTGGATTGTCAAATTCTTCGGGACACACATCAGATTTTACAAGCCGACTCATGCCCATGGTCAGTACAAAGGAGAGTATTTTACTTTTATGCCTAAATGATAGCTTATTCTTGTAGCATTTTAATTGCTTATTCAGTTTCTTATGACATTTAGGTGTTTCAGATACATAATAACTGTTTTATGTGACTATTACATAAATATAGGACATATTTTTGTCATTAAATCTCAGGACATCTGCCATTTGACACTAAGTGTACAGAACACAGCTGCCCAAAGAGGGACTGTCCCTCGCAAAGTGGGACAGGTGGTTACTCTATATGTATATCTATATATATATATATATATATATATATATATATATATGGTTCTACCTGACATAATCGAAACCACACAACACCGACAACCACATCACCGACACCACATATTCGACAGTCCATAAACACGAAACCACACATAACCGACAACGAAATAACCGACGGTACACAAACACGAAACCCCATACACTGCACACACCACAATAACAATTAAAAACAAAACACATCCCCATTCCACAAACCACACACACAACACAAGCACACCAAAATCCTTACAAGCCCACACTAAACCTTACCCTAACCCTAAGGTCCGTCACTATCGCACACTTACCTACCCGCTCCCTAACCCTAACTCACTTAACCCGCCTATCGCTCCCTAACCCTAACTCACTTAACCCACCCCTATCGCTCCCTAACCCTAACTCACTTAACCCACCCCTATCGCCTCCCTAACCCTAACTCACTTAACCCACCCCTATCGCTCCCTAACCCTAACTCACTTAACCCACCCCTATCCCCACAGACCGTCAATCTCCACACTTACCTGCCTCGCACCCTAACGTCCGTCACTACCGCATACTCACACAGCCTTTCCCCATGTCGGCATCCTCGGCGTTGGTGTTGTCATCCGTCGTGTCGGTCTTCTGCATTGTCGATGTTCTGCCACTCGCGATTCAAGGCCGGTCTTCTTCGTTTTCGATCTTCTGGAGCTCCGAATTCCGCTGTCGGTCTTCTGCGCTGTCGACGAAGTCAGGTAGAACCATATATATATATATATATGTGTGTGTGTGTGTGTGTGTGTGTGTGTGTGTGTGTGTGTGCATGCATACGCATCTGTATGATTTAATTACTTTGACCATACTGTTGAATGACTGTGCCGTCTGCTATGTTTGTGAAAACCTCGACGTTAGGTATAACTGCCATGGCTTAGTGGTAAATCGCATTGATTGTGATGTTCAGGGTCCTGGTATCGGGCCTGGCCGACGCGGTATATTGTGTTTCTGGGTGGAACAAGGGCTGTTGGACAAAGGGTGAGTACAACACTTTTCAGCTGCAGTTTTCCGTTTAACCACCGATTCACATCTTGCAATATCATTGTACATTCTTACTGTGATACGTCACCCCAGTTCACATTTCATTGGTATTATATCATTATACAGCATAAAATTAGCAAGATATGCTTGTATACGGATTATGCATCATAAATGGTATGTGCTGCAGTCGAAATGGCAGCGTCTGCTCAATAGTCAGATGCTCTGACCACTACACTATTGGTGTTCTGCTTCATTTATATGTATACCCATGGTTCATAGTTACCCGAACACACACCTCAACACTTCACTAACACAGCAGGCATCCATTTTCCTGTTGGGAAAACTGCACCACTATACATGCGCCATTCCCTAATGCTTTGGACCCGTGCCGCATGTTGACTCACTCAAAGTATATTCAGATCTCCAAAGCCTATAGTCCTGGCACATACGTGTATTTGATTGTCAGGGTGTTCATGTGGTCCTCCGGGTTTAGGCTTGTTCGACTGGGGACTGGGACTGCGCTGTACCTAGCTGAAAGTCAGACTTAGCAAAGGGACATGGTTAGTTCCACTTTTAGTGTCCTACCTGTGGTTGGGGATGCAGAGGTGTGCTCACCTCTGGTCAACCTGATATAACAGCATAGGTTCATAGCTTGGTACTAGGCTATTAGCTCTAGGGCCTATAGAAGCTTAGCCATAACAATTCCCTGGTTATTTCTTCCCACACTATTTACTTCCCTGGATCCCTGTCTAGCAGACCGACTGACATGATCCCCGGGGTGAATTTCCTTTCTCCCATCCAATCGTCAAGGTTCCTTTTGAAGAGGGCCAAAGAGCCACTCTGCTTGACATGTATGGGCAATCTATTCCAGAGTCTGGGGAGTCTCTGGGTCAGGAATCTATCCCTCCAGCATGTTTTGTTTATTGTGATGACAAGGTTTAGATCCCTAGAGCATGTGGATCTGAGGGATTGGGATTTCTTTAAGTGTAGCATGCCCAACAGCTCTGGGTTTGACATGACCTTGTATGTTAAGCAGAGATCACATCTGAGTAGACGATATGCAACAGAGTATAGCTGGAGTTTTTTAAGGTGGTCAGCATAGGGCATCTGCTTTAGGCCTGTGATTCATTTAGTGATTTCTGCAGCCTTTCCAGTTGTTGAAGATGTCTTGAGAGGTACATACCAAACACGGCATTGTATTCTATAATGGGTCTAATGAGGGATGAGTACAGTGGGACAATGACCTCCTTTTTTCTGGATGAAAAGCCCTTAGTGATGAGGTGTGCCACATAGAAGAATTTCCTGACTGTTGTGGCGATGTGGTTATTGAAGGTAAGACCACTGTCCACCTGTGTCCCTAAGTCTCTTATCACACTTTCGGTGTTTAGTGTACTGCCACCTATATGGTATTTCACGGATACATGTTTTTTCCCAATGGGGATAAGTATGCATTTCTTGGCATTGAGCTTGAGTCCATGGCTCTGGCATCAAACATCTGTTTCTGTAAGGCCCTTTTGTAGAGTATCCACATAATTTAGGAATTCAATGATGGCTCCCAGTTTGCAGTCATCTGCAAACTTTGTTAGCCAGAGTCCCTTAGTGTTGGCCTGTACTTCCGAGAAGTAGATGCCAAACAAGAGCGGTCCCAGGACTGAACCCTGAGGTACTCCACTTGTCACTTGTCTGGACATGGATTTGTAGTCGGCTACTTTTACAGTGTGGGTTCTATCAGTAAGCCAGTTAGCAACCCATTGGGTGATGTAGGGATTAATGCCCAGCTTAGTAAGTTTATCTATGATTCCAGAGTGGGGGATGGTGTCAAAGGCCTTGGCAAGGTCTAGATAGGCTGTGTAGACGACCTTACCCTTGTCCATGGCTCTGGAGACTGGTTCAAAGAAGTCAATCAGGTTCAAGAGACAAGATCGTCCCTTCACGAACCCAAAGTGGGTGGGGTCCTGTGTTTGAAGGTTGCCAATGTCTTTGTTTATAAGTTCCGCTGGTGTTTCCCTTCACATTTGTTATGACTGCTATATTGTAACCATGTTCATTCTGCATATCTATCTCTATATATATATATATATATATATATATAAATTTATCGGTCTGTACATACACATGCATATACACCTACATGCTTATTTACAATTCCCATCCCACTGAATCACTGCCACTTACCATCACGCACACACACACTTGTATACCCGCTTACGTCTAGGGTTGCCACCTTTTCAAATGGCCAAAGTGGGGCATTTCGGGACACACATCAGATTTTACAGTCCAACACATACCCACAGTCAGTACAAAGGTTAGAACTTTACTTTTTTGCCTAAATGAAAGCTTATTCTTGTAGCAGTTTAGTTGCTTATTCTGTTTCTTGTAACATTTAAGTATTTTACATACAGGAATAACTATTTTATGCAACTGTTACATGAAATATTTGACACAATTATTTCCTACAATCTCAGGACATTTGCCATTTTATTATTTTTGGTCAGGGCACAACTGCCCAAGAAGGGACTGTCCCTTGCAAAGTGGGTTAGGTGGTAACCCTACTTACATCTGCTGTAAAGTGCGTTAAACAGCCTATGTCCGACTGCCACTATGCGAATGTGAAAGGTATATATTCCCGATAATGCACGTGGGGAGACGTGCATTATGGTCAGGTGTTTAATCCCGGGTCGTAAGCTCTGCAGGACCGGCTGGAGGCTGAGCAGGGTTGTGGACAACTACTGCTCATACAACTTGTGTCCAGATGTCTATGGGACTGGACATCGTGTCGTGACACCAACTCTAATCTTTAGAACAGATACTTATCCCATGAGGGATATCCAAAAATTTTGGGAAAGATAACCTTGATGTTTTTGGATTTATAAAAATGATGTATGGTTATACATGCAAGGGATAAATAGTTTGCAATCCTGAGATTGCCTAAGGTGAGACTGCCTACTAGATATGAGTAGGGGTCATTATGTGCCGATATGGCTGCGCCAAGCTAGCAGCCCGAGTATGGGTGGTTTTGGTGGACATTCAGGAAGGGGGGGTGTGCTGTGAAGGGGATGATGGGTATTCAATTATGTATCCAGGTATGTTGGGGTTGGATGGCTCAGTTCAAGCCAGATCATTATGTGGGTATGTGCTGGTAACGTTTCTGTACACGTGTATCACACATTTTAATGTTCATATGTTTGTGGGATTGTGTTCTACAGTATGGCCTGTCAGGTTGTATTGCGGATGTGAATGTTTGTTCTTTGGTTTTCTTTCTGATTCATCCACTGCTCCCTCGTACACCTCCAGTTCACCTATTGGGCATCCGACCCAGTCTACCCATGACGAATTATTACATTACCCGTCACCCCCCCACCCCCATATTCGACACACACTATCCATCCCTTCTCTGGTTGATGGCCCATGGCACAGTCAACAGAACACATTGCGTACACTACATATCTCTGGTACCAATATGGTTGTGAGGATTACCCTAGCATTTTTGATCTTCCACATGCTGTACTTCACGCACATAGGTACACGCAAATACGTATCTCTCATGTCATGGTAGGTTGACCAGGGTAATACCCATTCATCTTTGGGCCGTCTTTACAAGGATGACTTGGACCACAAATGGGCAGATATTGAGCAAATGCTCTGACCATTGGTAGGGTTGCCACCTTTTCATATGACCAAAATGGGACATTTTCAGGAGACACATCAGATTTTACAGGCCAACACATACCCATGGTCAGTACAAAGGATAGTACTTTAGTTTTATGCCTAAATATAAGCTTATTGTTGTAGCAGTTTAGTTGCTTATTCTGTTTCATTTAGTTGCTTATTCTGTTTTTTGTAACATTTAGGTATTTTACATACGGAAATAAGTATTGTATGGGACTATTACATAAAATATGGGACATAATTATGTCCTACAATTGCATTTATACACTTAGACATTTAACATTTATAATGGTTTTGGTATGGACACAACTGCCCAGAGGAGGACTGTCCCTCACAATGTGGGACAGGTGGTAACCCTAACCATTGTGCTAGGCTTAGCAATTGGCAGCGGCGTGCTAACACGCTGCATTTTGCTTCCACTTGGTATAATTATCAACATTACAATGGAATACGGGCATGGGGTTTTAAATGTCATTTGTTCAAGGGACAGGGACTCAATATTCAGCTACGTGCCTTTGTGTTTACTTTTTATTTTGGTGTTCACAAAACTGTCTTGTATGTTTGCATACATTTCAGTATCCATGGACACTGGCAGGAGTGATTACTATTAAGGCAGGCTGTACTAGATAGCATTTTAGGTTGCACGTATGCAGCTGACATGTTCACGCCTGCGTGCGGAGCTTAGACATGCCCCCTGCACTTGTGCACATTTCCTATGCACATGGCCATCGCGACAGTGTGCCTTCATTAATATACATGTGGTGTTGCTGCGCCATCGCTACGCTGCACGGTCGGCGCAAGGCTAACGCCGTCCTTGCACCGAGCTTCATGAATCCCGGGGGTTATGTTTTATAAAGGTAAATGTGGTGTATGTACATCATGTGAAATTCTTAGAAAAATTAACTTGAGAGCTATATTGGGAAATATATTTTTAGAATCATAATGTTTTTGTTTTATTGCTTTATGAGTGCATTTGAAATGCATTTTGCTCTTGCAGTTGGATTCATGAGGTTACCATAAGGTCTACATAACTGTATACTGCTTTCTGCAACCACTTGAAGCTGGAGTTGTTATTGAGCATATATTCTTAGAAGCAAATAGAGGGCTTGATGACTGTCTTGCTTCATACCTTAAAGTGCTGTTGGAAGTATAATAATAATAATAATAATAATAATAATACACTTTCTGTAGTTTATTATTTTCCTGTATTTTATTATTCTATATTTTATTATTCATGCAAACAAGATTCCTTTCAGTGCCCATCATTTTGTAAAGGATGGGACATGCAAGAATTGTTTGTGTGCCAATTCTCTGCCATTTTACCAGAGATTTTTAAAGATGAGATTGAGACAATTATGGCTGGAGAAGGTGAAGGTAATGTTCCTTTTATAGCACAGAGGTAGTAAGGGGACAAGTCCAAGAATTTTGTGGACATCCTGCATAAGCATTACAGGTAGATACTCTAGCAGGATGGCTATACCAGGTCACAGTATAAAGCTGATGCCTTTAATAGTTTGGCCACGGCTGTTAGCTCTGCTACTGGCATCCCATGCACAGGGGAACAGTGCAATCACCACTAGAGTGACTTCAGTTGATCCAAGCCTGACCTCCTTGGACAATGAAAGGCTGAAGTTAGGGCTTAGTCACCTCTTCAGTACCATTATTTAGTTAAGTCAATAGCCTAATAATATATACCACGATCAAATATCACATTATACTCCATTTACATCTTTAGTCTGCAAACATTGAAAGGAAGAGGGAAATGCACAGGACCAGATTAGACCACCTAAGAGTGGACCTGGGAAAGTATACCTGTTGTTGTGAAAGATATGTCAGCTTGTACAGTAACAGCTGCAGTTATTAAAAATATATCTGTATAACTTTTATACAGCAATATCATATATGTTAGTAATGCCATACCATAATAGAATTAGTATGACTGTGAAATGTTAGAAATGTGCTTCTACATGCCTTCCTCCTATATACTGTAGGTGAAGAATTGACTCATTATGTTAAGTATGTGAAATTGTAATTCACCATGATTATTGAGCTAAGATCCTGCAAGGTATGCTTCTATTTCCCGTCATCCTATTCCCTCCCTATTTGCTCACCTTGTATACTTCCTTCTCCTGTTCATTTCAGTCCTGTATCTCCATTTCCAAACTATAATGTGGTCAAATAATAAATAAACATGCCACACACATGCTCACAAAGGGCTTATAATTCAAAATAATCTTTCTGTTTTCATATGTTGCACAACAGTTGGCAGAGACCAACACTGATGGCCATATATAACCAATTGACACTTCCCCATCCTATGGCAAATATGAAGAAAAATCCTTGACATTCACAAACAATATTGCCATTAGTTATACACATGAGCTAGACATGGATGTATATCAGCAAACAAATGTACAATAAAGTTAAGAGAATATCTTTATTCTAACCATTTCAGTAGCTCAGAGTACTCATGAAATGATTTCTACTGTGCCAGAGAGCAACTATGAAGTCCATACATAAACAAAAAGAAATGGCAGATCTAGTCTAACAGGATAAATGAAGAAAACTCCATACCACATGCTAATAACTTGCCTTTGGCCATGCCGATTAGCTGATCAGCAATGTGCATAACCATGCATTTAAGAAATAAGGTAAACATAATATGTGTATGTAACAGCCTCCATGGCTAAGTGTATTCATACAATGATGCGTACATTGTCAATACAATGAGTGGTGGGTTTTGATCCCCTGATAGCTGTATGTTGTTTTACCATATTCAGTTTTCAGTTTTCAACCCTGTTTTAAAATCCTTGAAATGAATATTTTCTGAAAACTTCGCTATAAGTTCTTCTGTGACTTCAATAGCTGATGCACTGGTCTAGTGACTATCACTTCAAAATGAAGGGTTTCAACTCCATTAAGGTCTACTTTGTATCAATCTGCAAAACAATCTATATCATGTGCTTATAACTTGTTATTTCTAGTATATGTGAGCAAATCAGTGGGGTGTGTCTCCATTCAAATATGAAAGAAGATAAACTAAATACATGCAGTCTATCTGCTTCCATGACTTAGGTACTCATGTAGTGGTTTATGCATTATCAATACACTGCTTGGAGGGTCTCCTATGAGTACATCTTTTGCATGCTTTGCTAGTGCTTTAGTCTAGAGAATATCAGAGAATGCAGGGATTCAAATTCATTCAGGAGTGTTTCTGTTTTCTTGCTGTCCTGGGTTCCATTCCCAATATGTGTTTTGCAGCAACCTTTCTTTTGAGTGCTTCTATAGCATACCTTGCTAATGCACTGACCAGGGACCATCAGTGAGAAAGGGGGGGGGGGTTCAAATCTTTTTATGTGTGTTTTTCTTTTCTTGCTCTCATGGGTTTGGTTCTACTGAAATGTGTCATACCGAGCTCTTCCCAACAAATAATCCTGTGCCGTGGCTGGCTAATGCTCATGCTCTGGCTCATGGTATGCATGACAAAGGCATAAGCTGAAGTACATTGATCTGCAGTTCTCTTACCTGCTCTCATGTGTTCCATTATCATTAAATGAAACATTCCTATTCTCAGGCTGTAAATTATGGAAGGGATTTTGGTGCTTTCCAACAGTTTTTATGCATTTGTCTAACATTATTGAGCTTAGATCTTGAGAGATGCTCCCACCACACCTCCATCCTGCTTATTTCTTATTTCCTCACCTTATGTTCTACCCTCTGCTTGCCTCTCCTTTTCATCTTTGTCCTACAATCCTATTTTCAAACTATAATATGGTCACTAGTCAAACACAACATACACATGCCCACAAAAGCTTTATAAAAATAAATCTTTCTGTGGTTATATGCTGTGCAACAGTTGGTAGACAGCAAAGCTGGTGGGCAATCATAACTAAAGAGAAATAGCATTCCACATCCTATGGCAAAAAAGAAAAATAAATCATTGGCGTGTGATAAGTAACACAAATAAGCAAAAGAGCAACACTATTGTACTTAATATGTAATATCATTACCATTAATTTGAAGTCAAAGAAACCATTGCAGAAGAATGCCTCTAGTGTAAAAAGATTTGGTGACAAGTGGCATCTAGTCTTGGCCCTATTGAAATATTCATAATAGCTTATATTGTGTCATCTATGGTAAGACTATTGAAAAATAAGTCATACAGAATTTTAATGGTTTAGTGATGCAATCAGAGAAAGTGAACTTTTTTCCAAAACTCTAATGAAAAAAGGACGATGTGCTCAGACAAAAGCTTTACTTTCATCAAAAGCAAAAAACATATGTAGATTACCCATATATGTGTTATGGTATCACCCATGTATCTGCACTGCACTTTAGCAGTTCCTATGATTTCCACATATGGCTTATATGGCATCGGCATTGTTGTTTCCTGCACAGTGGCATTTGACAGCTTCACTCACTTAATAAATAAGTACGGACACCACAGTACACCAACATACCCAAAGGCCACAAACAGTACAAATACTACTATCACTTTCATGCCTCTTCCTATAGTAACCCCAGTGTGTTTCAGTTGTTGAAAGATACAACTGAAGCCCTGGTTTCTATTGCCCATGTGGAACCCACAAAGCACTTTGCCTTCCTCCAGTGTACTTATTGTGTTTCATGTGATGCAAAACATTCCTGGAACCCTGGATGGTGATGTCCATGTGGACCCACAAAGCATGGCAGAACAGCAGTGCTTCACCATTCATGCCCAAGGCAAAAATGTAGTAGAGCGCATTTGACCTGCTTAAATCCTGGTCCCGAAGCAGCTGGACACATTAGAGTCACAAGCACATAATCCAATAACCGTTACAATGACAGCAACAGATATCAAACAGTGGCCACACAACACCCCACCAGATGTCTCCTTGCACAGTATATGGCACTGGACGTGAAGCAGCAATTTCTAATCTGTGTCTGTAAGCCTGGAAATTTACAGTGTTGCAATCTGGAGTCACACAGAGTAAAGTAATGCATGATGTGGTGTCTTATGACACTGCTGAGTAGTGAATGTGTGAGTTACACTGTTTATCAGATATCCCCATATACTCCATGCAAAATTAGGGGTGATGATGGTCACAGCTGTAATCATTTGCAGTGGTGCATACTAAATCATCAACACAAGTCTGCCTAGGCTACTTTGGTTTGGGGAGTTGTGGTTCAATGGAGTCAGGCATAGTAATCAGGGGAAGGGGTGCTATTGCTTCCAGATAAGATGTCCTCTATTGAGTGAGGTGAGAGCACTGTTATGGGAGTTATGGGGATGCAGAGCTGAAATGTGCAGTAGATCCTTGGGATGTGTACACAGTGCTAACCCAGATTCCCCCAGGATGTGGATTTGACAGAAATAATGGGGCATGATCTTCATGGGGGGGCACAAGAAATACTCTACCTGGAGGGTCTCTCTGAAGCTGGCTCCCCCAGCTATGGTGCGGGTATGCTGTCACCTCAACTGTGACAGGTGCAAACTGGGTTCTTCATCCAATGTGGGGGTCTCATATATGCACACACATGCAGACATGGGCAACACTAGGGTATACAGCACCAGTGGTGGCACCTGCTAACATTTTCAGGGAGGTGGTCATGGATGCTGTATAAGCCACCAATTACTGCACAAGGCTGATTATAGCACCATCCCTGGACTCCATAATCTCATAATGTTCCAGGTAGTACTGGGCCACATTATCAGGTTTAATGTCCATTATTGCCATTGTGCACACATAACTGTGGACTGTACTCAGATTAGAGCCCTACACATCTGTTGGCAGAGTTTAAGAGACTCCTACATCACCATTTCTATTCTACCATACAGTGGGTATCTGTATGTCAGATGCAATGCATTGCTCCACCTGTGGAAGCCCAGTATTAGCAGTGAAGCTTTCCATGATAGGAACAGCACATTGCCATACTGTGTCGCCTTTAGGGTGGGTATGGGGGAGGGTATACTGTCATTTCAGTCAGCACATCTAGGTCCATGTGGGAGGAGAGATACAGCATTTGTGTCCAAAGACTGTGACTCAAATGGTGTATTGGCGTCATTGTCAGACCCTGGGTAGGCAATGATGACAACTTGTTGGTCCGGTCCAGCCTGAACAGACAATGCAATGGTTGTGGTTTGCCCTGTAGATACAGAATAGCATACATAATTGTGTGATAGTGTTCACCCCACAGTTTCTTATGGTTAATGGAGTGCATGCTAATGACAGATGGATTCATGTTAGCAAGTATGAAAAACTTCTCTGTATTGGCAGTCCCCTGGGTGAAGTACCAAATAAGCACAGAGGCAGTGGACAGAGTGAGCTCCCTGGAATCAGTCTAGACAGAATTGCCATATAGTTCATGCATTTAGGCTGTTAACCTGTTTGGTCTCCATGGGAGATGCATAATTTATGGAGGGTCGAGGGATGCTTATCCACATCTCCCATTATAATGCCCACCCTGCATAATCACCGTGTCACCAGGAATGATGGGAATGACTCATCATCAGTGAGTGGTATACTAAAGGGAGGGTAACCATGGTTGTTTTTTATCTACTACTATGCTTCATGCCTTCTACAGTGCCTGTCTTACCATTCTTCTTAAACTCTTAGAGGAAGAAATCTGAATAAAGTCTAAAATGATGGGGGAAAGAGTCAAAACGTAGGGACATGTTTTAGATATTTTGCTTATAAACTGAGAAAGTTGTTAGAATAGCATAATGTTTGCTAGCATGTATTTTCTGAAGGATATGAAGTTTGAAACTCAAATGTATGTCATTATTTATTGACTTCAGTCCTCAGTGATTTGCCAGAAAAACATAAATTTTTATGAGGAACAGACAAAAAATATGAGGCAAAAAATCTGTACATTCTGCAAAAATGTGGCCAGTTGAGGGGTATGTGTGTTATATCATTAATATGCTTATTCTACTAATATGTCATACAGATTCTTCCATTCACAGCATGGGCACTTTACACCACTATGTCCCCCACACACGGTCTTGTAGGGGCCTTTCAGGCATTGTTCAAATATCCGGAGTGCCTGTAGTAAAATTCATTCTACACATTGCTAGACTTGCCCGATCTCTTATGTCCGCCATCTTTAGGGAACATGCACACACTTGGTGGGAGGGCAGGAGAAAATATCAATGAGGGACTCATCTGCAGGTACACAGAGGTGGCAAAATGGCTAATTAAAACATTAATGGGTTATGTGGGAGTCATATATATGGTTCAGCCAATGAGTAGCACATTGTATAGATGTAAGGGCTGACCTGTGTGGTGATATGACAAGGGATTCATGGCACGCTGCCATGTATGGGACAGGTGTGTGGTGACATGTGTGTGCTATTGGGTTGCAGGCTGGGATACAATGGCAGTCATTATTTGTGTGAATGTCCCTGCAGTCATACTTGTGTCTGAGGACACTGTGACTTGAGGGCAGGTAGGGAAAGCAATCCATTTGTGTGTGGATGATTTTTGCAGGTTGGCACAGACTTCAGCTTAATGGTACTGTCATAATTTTCAGAGACAAACAGAATACCCATGTATAAGGTGACCTGAATGTGGGGAGATGATTGCAATGGTTGATTTAGGATAACTTGGGCCTTAGGCTGTTTTCAGATCATGGGTCATCCACACATATTTTTGGGACCAGGCATAAATGCATGTGTCCTTTAGTTCACCTTCCAGATTGTGTTTAAATTATATTTTTGCTTAATACATCAGCATTTTAGTCTGTTTTAAATTTTTTGTTTTTAACATATTTTCCTGCCAAAATTATGAACCAGTGATGACAAAAGTGCACATTTTAGAACATTTCAACAATAAAATGACACTCAGACTGCTGTCATTGTAATCCACCATTATCTGTACTCAGCAATTACAGCAGTTTTATCAACTGTGTATACATCACATCTGTTATAAAAATGGCCTTAGTAAAGTACCCAAATTTGTTCATTTGCACAAATACAAACTAGTTCATCAAAGACAGACCAATGACTTTTTAACTGTACCATTTCATTAGAGTAAGACATTTTTGTCCACTAACATCCCCCAAACCCAGCTGTTGCATTGTTGACTGCATCCCTCTCAGATGTCTGCATCAAAAATTAATAATACTAATGACCAAAGTCACATATTGTAAATTTGTTTTACACAAACACACAGTAGCCAAAGCACTGCAGCTTAATTCACAGACATACATACACACACCTGTGTCTGTTTGTGTGTGAGTGTGTGTGTGTGTGTGTGTGTGTGTGTGTGTGTGTGTGTGTGTGTGTGTGTGTGTGTGTGTGTGTGTGTGTGTGCACGCACATGCCTAGTCATGGAAAGCCAGATTAAAGTCAGTTTAAAATGACAAGATGATAAAAGCATAAGGTACTTTCATCCATAGATAGCCACCATCTCCACCAGCAGTTATAACAATGTTGTTGATTATGTACACTCCTTATTGTAATGAAGAAATAAATTATGGGGGGGGGGTTAATAAAGCGTACACATTTTTTTCTATGTAGGCATCGCACCTTCATGTTTCATGGACACGGATATTGTGAGATTCAGTAAATGTAGCTGAGTGGTGCACATGCACGTGCAAACACAGAAACTTCCATGGCATGCAAATCTCCTCATAAGCAGGTGAATCTCATGCAAATGAGAAAAGTAGAGCGATCCAACAAGCAGAAAGGCATATTTTCAGACCCCTTGTCAGTGTCCATAGTGTAAGTGGAAAAATTCCATGTACAGAAGTATTCACAGATCAAAGGTGGTTTAAAACTGTAGAGATATGGACATAAATCTCCTGAAAATGTAATACCATATATGTATATGAGCAAAGCTATTATCCTGTATGTCAGAAAAAGTAAAAGTTAAATTATTTTTTTTTAATAATCTTGACAAGTTTGTGCTGCAGTGCACAAACATGCTTTATAGAAAACGAAAAAAAAAAATGGAAGAAAAATATATGATGTGATAGAAATATATTACAGAACCTTGTATGGGGTCCCTACAATAGTGCATTGCTGCTGCTGATAATGTGATAGGGCTATGAAGTATGTAGGCTGTGAGCATGGATATGTATACAAATAAGGTGGAGTTACTGAGTAGCAGAAAGGAGTAATCATGTCCGCATATCCCCTTCATGTAGGTGCTTAGACCCATGTTGATGTTTGCACAGGATGTAGCTGACATCGGGGTGCTGTGTGTCCACTGACTTCTAAGCTCTTTTAAGCTTTAGTGCACATGCTTGTGCAGTGTCCTGCCTTGCTTAACGTGTTGTCTGAAAACTAGATGTATTCAATTAGAAGTTTTGACTTGTTTAAACTATGCTGTGTTCCACTGCACTATGCGCAATGTCATGCACTGAAATGGGGCCATTAAATGATGTTAATTATATTGTAGGCAGGTGGAATGAATCATAGTTAGCCAGTCACACATTCTGCACCTACAGCTAAGCTGTATAAAGTATGCATACACCCTACATTCAGATTTTCCCACAATATTATGCACCATTGGAGTACAGACTTGAGAGATTTAACTGAGATAATGCTAGGGGGTGCTGCAGGTCTGCTACATCTGTATGTGCTAGATGCTGAAGTCAATGCTGCTGCTTCTGCTGACAATAGGCCTAGACAGAGAAGGAAAAGAGTGTTCAGGCCCAGGGTAACCTACCAGGAGCAACATGAGCTGGAGATTGTAGAGTGCTAGAGGATGGACAGGGACATACTGCAAGAACTCACTGAGCTCTGCCACCCTCAACTCAGACCCAGAGCCAACAGAGGGGAACCCATCCCGGTGGAAACAAAGGTATGTGTAGCCCTTAGGATACTAGCTACAGGTACTTTCCAAAGATCAACTGGGGATATGATGGGGTCTCATAGGCATCTGCATTAAGTGTACTACACCAGTTCCCAGATACCATGCTACCACATGCAAGTGAGCACATTTCTTTTGCTCTCACTGCTGAGGTGAGGGCCAGCAATATGCAACACTATTACCATGTAACACACTACCCTGAGGAGTACTGGGTGCCATAGATTACACTCAGGTGCACATCGAGGCACCCCCAGTGAGGAGGGTAGAATCTATGTCAACTGCAAGGGGTACCACTCCATCAACTGCCAGGTTGTGTGCAGTGCCCAGGGGATTAGTTTGAATGTGTGTGCTGGCAACCCTGGCAGTTATCACGACTCCCATATCTGGCACACATCACAGCTGTACCAGATGTTTACTAGGGGGGATATCTCACATGGCCATTTACTGGAGGATGCTGGCTATGCCCTGGAACCATGTATGATGGCACCCATCAGAAATGCACACAGACCCATGGAAGAATGCCATAATGAGGCCCACGCACAAACTAGCAACATCATACAGCATGTGTTTGTGCTTCTGAAGCCACGGTTCTCGTTCCTAGATATATCTGATGGAGCCCTGCAGTGCTTTCCAACCACATCTGCACATATGTTCACAGTATGTACTATGGTACACAATGTGATCCTGTGGAAACAGCAGCAGCAGGATCAGCAAAGGGAAGGGATACACAACCCGCCACCACTGCCTATGTCACCATAATCACAGGAGGACTTGGAGGAGGAACCCCCTGCTGATGTCCCTGTAGGCAGATGTAGGCATGTTCAGTATGTTCTGGCTTTGGCTAAGATACAACGCATAACACATTCATTGACAACCTATGGACCTAGGGGCTGACACCTTACTCTTATTCACATACATATATTAAAATTGGTGCCAGGCAACCCACACAACCTGTACCTATCTATGTATCAGATGTGTACTGCTTGCATCATACAGAGTCATCCTTGATATACATTTCTGTCAGCTGCTGCATTCGCAAGGTAGGTCTCTAACCTACACAGTACTTGTAAGGGTTACTATGGAATGATATTGTGTGTATCAATTTGCTGCATTAATACAAGTAAATAGAGTGGGCTATTTGGACAGAAGTAGCATCCACATGGGACTCCAGATATCCAGTCCACTAATATGTGTTCCTTAATATTCACTAGGCCTCATGATTGGAATATTCACTACATCAGTGAGGGGAGATGTTAAACAGTGGGGGTCATATGTTATTTGGACTTCTGTGTATCCTAGAAGAACATGTGGTGTTGTTCCCCCACCCGAACACAGCAGTGTTCCCACATAACTGCTTTAACAGTAATTCATCAATGGTATATCAGCAGGCCAGGCAATCTCAGGGCAGTAACAATGAAATTGATCATACATATGTATATCTCACTTAACGCAGGAATAACAAAATACCTATGTATGCTGTTGATTATGTCATGGATAAGTCCTCTCTGGCAGCTTGTGTGGCTCAGTGGACTAGGAGAATAAGCATGAGGGATGGTGCTGATGGTTCTAATTTGGAAGTCTTCACATCTTTTGTATGTGAGGTATTATCTATCTATCTATCTATATATATATATATATATATATATATATATATATATATATATATATATATATATATATATATATATATTATTTATTTATTCTTTTTACAGACTGTCATTCTGTGTGTGTTGTAACAGTGTAACATTATTACCGTCTGTCACATATTAATTACATCTGACAGCTGGGGAATGCCATGGACATTTTGAGTGAAGTGCAGTACTGCAACACACAAAATCCCAGACTGGAATAGAGGTAGGTGTAGGCTGGAGTCAGTTTTTAAGTACTGACAATCCCAGTGGGCATGCTCATACACTAAGTTAAAATGAGCACAGTTCTGTTGCCCCTTGATCAAAATGATCTGTTATGTATAGATATGTTTGTACATACATACATATATGTATATATATCCAGCTGTCACTATCTGTCTCCCACATAGCATATCTATCTCTATGTATTTGCAAATATATATATATATATATATATATATATATATATATATATATATATATATTTATCAAAACATGCATCTCAGTCTCTCCCATTATATCTGCCTCACACATATACATATTATACACACACAGCTATATTTATATATACATCCCTGTTATATAAATAAATATGTGAGGGCATGTCTGTAATGTAATACATACCCTAATAATGGTAAGTAAAACTGCACTATCACACATATATAATGTCGCTCAAAGGATCCAAAGTAAGGGCCCAGCAGTACATAATGCACTTACCTACAGACCCCTGTGCATGCTGGATGTCACCACACATACAGCAACAGTTGAGCAGGTGGTATAATGTATAATGTTGTCTCCACATGCATGGACAGGGCACATTGTTCCTGCCCACAGGCTTGCCCATCCAAGTGCAAACAGCCACATATGGCCATACCGGTAACTGTAGATACATAGCTATGATAAATAACAGTTATCTGACTGCTAGGATACTAGATGTAGCTAACAGTACAAAGCAATTTCACTCTGCAGGCAACAGATGCTATTCAACACAAGTCTAGTTTGTGTAATCCACAAGTAGTTTGCTGGCAATCATCAGCTGTGGCGTGTGTGATAAGTACTGTGATCTATAGTGTGTAAGGCATGATAGGTAGGGGTTCTAACCTCGCTCCAGGCCAGTTGGTGTGTGTGCATGTGCATCGCCTTGCAAAACAACTGAGAATCCCTCATTGGCTATCAAGCTGCAAAGGTTATGCACTTTTTGGTTCTGTAAGTTGCTGCTGACTTCCAAACTGCCCTCTTCTACAAGGCGTGATTATGTCATCTACCTTAAGACTTCCAGCTCCCATTATAATATTAGGCTTAATCCGTGACACATGTGGTAAGTAATGTTATCTATAGTGTGTAAGACTAGATAGTTAGGGGTTCTCATCTCACTCCAGGCTACTTTGTGTGTGTATGTCCATATGGCATAAATATGATCATCCCAGTAACTTAGAAAGAGGTAGGGTTTTGCAGTGTTGTATTTGTAGCGGGTAATGTGGGCCTCCAAATGCCTGACCACAACTAGGCCTGCTGATGTTATCAAGCATAATATGTCCTAAAGAGATAGTAATACCAGACATAATGTGTATTGCGTGCATCATGTACTGTGATCTGTAGTGCACCATAAGATAGGTAAGTGTTCCAATCTATACACAGCCAACTTGCACTGTGTGTGTGCCATGTCCTGTAAGCAGTAATTGGAAGTGGTGCTATCTTCAATGTAGCCAGGTTTGTGTGTGTAGCTGTTAGAGCATTTTACATTAACTTATGGAACCATAGAACGTCTAAAGTTTCCTTGCATATTGGCCATACAGCTCTCACAATCCTAGACAATTTTATACCCTTATTTACATGATCAGCATGTATTGTCCACTTCCAAGAGGGACACAGGCAGAAACCCTGTGGTGAAATGACAGTCACCCAGCCAATTATACACATGGAGTGTGATGAGGTACACTGAGGTGTTTGCCATTAGCCAGAGTTCTGTTTCAAAGGTGTGTTAAAGTCTGCTAGAGAGAGCTCTTCCACCATGTACTACTAATGTCACATACTAGGTTAATGTCCCTAGAATGATTAATCCATGTACCATGCCACCTACAGATATGCAGTATTTACAGTCAAGCAGGGTCACACATCACCCATATGCAAGGCAGAGATCACTTCTGAGTAGTCTGTATGTCACAGGCTACAATGACACTGATTTCAGATGATCCCCATTGAACAGATACTGAAGACATGAAGTTCCCTTGTGAAGGATTGTACTGTTGTGTACAATTGCTAGCAGTGCTTGGAAAGTGCATTACCAAATGGCCATTGCACTCAGATATTGGTATGTTAAGGGAAGTGTACATGGAGGTTATGATTATGTCAATTATGGGTGTCTGTGTCCTCAGTTATGACATATGATTCCCTTCATACCACTGGGGAGACATGGTGATCTCAGGTACATTAGGTGTAAACATGTGTAGCCAGGCCTGTGCGCCCATTTGTATCAATCCTGAGTATGTACATCACATGTTGCAACTGATGTGCTACTTAGCAGGTGCATAGGTGTTAGTGATGGAAATAATACTACATATATGTTTGCATGGAGTTTATGGCCATTAGTATGTCAGCAGGCATTTGTTCATCAATATTTTCTTGTAGGATATGGACATAACTCACAGACTCTGAGTGCTCACAGTTTGCAGCCATCAAACAACATTGTTAGCCACAGAGATTCAGTATTCACTTGTATCATGGTTAAATGGATTCCAAGCAGTAGAGGATCCAGGACTGATCCCTGTTGAACACTACTGCTTACAGATCAGCTACTGGAGATAGATGTCGCTATGGTGAGTATGTGTGTCATCAATGGGCCATTTAGTGACCCCTACAAAGATATTACAGTGGATGCCTAAGTAGGTGCTTTTGTAAATGATGCCTGAGTGGGGGATATAGTTAGAAGGCTTGACTAAGTCCAGGGGGTTGTATGCCTTCATGTTCCTTCACCCAGGTCCTTGGTGACTGCCTCAGACATGTCCACCACATTTAACAGTTATGATCTCCCTGTCAGACATCCAAAGTGTGTACAGTCAACTGTGTGTAGATAACATATATGTTTGCTGATCAGCTCCATGATGATTTTCGTTATGGGCATACAGATATGGATACACCGGTAAAGAGGTCTATAGTTCTGGTGGTAAGTGGATGCACAACCTCTATGCAAGGGTATAACAGTTGCCGTTGTCTAGTCAGCTAGGGTGCAGCCAGTTGTTTTAGTATAATTGCAAGGTGTTCCCAAAGGTGTTAGTAATCCTTCTCAGATCCCATTAGGATACAGCCTTGGATGTTAGTATGTGCAGTAGATGATGTGTATCCCCCATAGAAAGGCCAGTTATGACTTGCTCTGTAGATATGAAAGGTATGGGACTGGTTGTAGGAATGTCATGTGGGAGGACAGGGGACAGAAGTTGATGCAGAACTTCACTTGAGTGCAGACCTATTATATGTGTTATCATTACATTAATAAAACACATAAAAGCAAATAATCCAACAAAAATGTCACAGGATACCTTCTCCTTGAAAAGAATCAGACACCAGGCAGGGTAAGGTTATAAGTGATTTTGATCCCTTTATTTGCACTCTGTACAAACAGAACTTCATCAGATACAAAACCTTACACACTTCCCCCCTTTATTATATACAATTCAATTGATTAATCACAATCAATTAACTTAAATGAATTAATTAAAGTGTGCTCTCAAGTTAAAAACGCATTAATATGTTCTTTCTTTAAAAATATAAAGCTGTGTATAATACATGAATAGTTCTCCTATAAAAAGCACATATATAATAAACATTTTGTTTGTTAAGAAAATATATCTATACATCCCTATATCCATGCCCCTAGTGAAGCTATGTATAATGACAATAGTAATAATACAGGGAAAAGTAATGACAATAATGAAAATGGAAATGTTTGTATTCTGGAATATAAGGGCCTTAATATTTATAACCACAGTGGAATCATATTAAATAACACCCATGCAGAACTATTTGTAAAAGGGTTTAGTTTTATCCCTGAGAAACAAAATTATGTGGTTAATACCATTATAAATGTGAAGATGTTTGCAAGGGCCATAAATTTAAAGTTGGTAATGCAGAATGGGAAGGAGAGTGATGCAACTAGAGTAACCCTAAAAAGAAAAAGTACTTATACCCCCCCCCCCATTACTACCAGTGGCCCTTTTCCAAAGATTGAATGAAATAGAATACAGGAATTTAATAGGGAATAAGACTAGATGGATTAACCAAAATTTAACAAAAGAGGAACAACAGGCATTAACAGAGTTAGCGAGGAACCAAGAAGTAAGAATCATGAAGCCCGATAAGGGGGGAGGGGTACTTGTAATGGAACATTATGACTACACTACCAGAATGATGAAATAGTTGAATTACAGTTCCTACTTTAGTGCAGCATCACTGAATAAAGTTAACGTCTTTAATGCTAGATTGGACATGATTTTGGAAGGACTCTTCCAGGAATATACCTTCAGTGAAGATGAGGTGAGATACGTAAAGGTGAACAATCCTGTAACCCCAGCCTTCTTTGGGATCCCCAAAATTCATAAATCATTAGGGGATTCACCGATGAAACCCATAGTAGCAGGAGGTGGGAGCAAAACAGAACCTTTAGCAAAAATGTTATATTTCCATTTAAAAGGATTTTTTGAGGATACAAAACATGTCTTGACTGACACTTGAGATTTATTACAGTGCATGGCAAAGAATGAGTTCAAGGAAGAAGCTGTTTTTTTGATTATTGATATTAAGGACCTTTTTCTTTGTATCCCATATGAAGAAGGAATGGAATATTTCCAGGAAGCACTCAGGGATGGAACTAGATTTTCAAGGGATACGGTGTATGTCTTGGCTACCCTCATGGAATTGGTTCTAAAAAATAATTTTGTATGGTTTCAGGAGGAACACTTCAAGCAAATCCAAGAGGTAGCAATGGGTGCAGCAGTAATCCCAATATTTGCTAATATCATTCTTTGGTATTGGAAAACCAAATTTGTGTTAAATTCAATGTTCAGGAAAAATATCTTTAGATATTATAGATTTTTGGGCGATATTCTAATATTATGGGAAGGGGGCTTGATGAGGCAGATGATTTTTTGAACTACATCAATGCCACTACTGATTTTTGAGCTTTGCCAGTAAAATTGAGAAAGAAGCAGTTAATTATCTGAACATCCACCTATACAAAAATAGAAGGGATAGATGTTATGAATCATGTATATACAGGAAGCACACCCACTCGAATAGTTATCTGCACTTTGAGAGTGACCAGCCCTTTTGTCAAAAAAAGAAATTTGGTAAAGGGCCAAATGATTAGAATATCAAGACTAGCAACAGATGACAACAGGTTTAAAGAACAAATGGTAGAGTTAAAGACTATGCTGGGAATAAGGGGTTACCCAACTAGTGTCCTAGAGGGACAGGAGAGTTATGCAACAAGCAGGAGAGAAGATTTCTATCCCCCATTATTGAAAAAAAACTGAGAGTTTGTTGAATGTTAAGAAGGCATAAGAGGTAATTACTTGCTGTGTGCTAACATATAATGAGGATAGTGTAGAGGACCATAAAATGGTGGAAAAGAACTGGAATTGTGTTTTGGGGCATATGGATTAACTGAAAAACTGGGTAATAAACCAAAAATAGTTTTCAGAAGAGGACCCAGCATTAAGAACTTATTTGAAAGGAAGGAAGACAAATATAGGATTCCATTAGGTAATATGAGGAAATGCAATGGCTGCAGGGAATGTAGGTGCATCTATGAATGCAGGAATATAGTGATAGAGGGTCACAATAGATTAATTCCAGTGACAGGGAATTATAACTGTAATGCAAAAGGAGTTGTCTATGTGGCCTTGTGCCAGTCATGCTGTGCATATTATATAGGAAAAACGGAAAACAAGTTAAAAAAGCTAATTTACCAACACATTTATGCAATTAAGAGACAAGACAAAACAAATGCCATATTTAGACACAGCATAAACTGTAAGGATTTTTTAAAAAATCCTCTTCTGTGTATTGGAAAAGGTAGGTAGACAGGAGGGGGGTAATTGGCACTGTTTTTTAGAATATAGGGAAACACACTGGCAGGTTTTGTTGAATGCCACAGTTTTTCCTGGTATTAATGACAGGATTTCTCTAAGGACCTTGCTTCATTTAAAGGCAGATGAGATTAAATAAAAATGGTATAAGTGGTTGAACATAGAAGCAATTAAGTTAGTATCTAATATATGTATTACCCATGAGAGATGCATAGTTTCTAAGCTCAGTCATGTGTCTGCATACAGTCTGATGACATATGTCCCTAGTCATACACACCTGCAGGAACTATAATGCCAACATTATGTTAACTGATATTCCTTGATTTGTGGAAATGTGTAGTATGGTGTATTGTGTTAACCCACAGACAGCTAACTGTGATCTTTCACACATGCAGCCTTTTCACCAGTGAGAGAGTAGTGCATGCAGTATTATGTTTACTGTTCTCTCCAGAGACAGGATTTTCTGAGGTACTTTTTTTGGGAGTGTGACTGGTAAAGTGCTGCACATATGTTGGTATTTGTGATGTGGGTGTAGGTGGTGCAGGATGTAAGCTGTGGATGTTGGCAAAATGCTCATTGCCATATGTAATGACTGCTGTTGGAGACACCATGGAAGCAAGGTTTAAAATGCAGTAACATGTATCACACATTGTATTTGTGTGTCATAGGAGTAGAGAGGTGGGAACACTTTCTACATTTCATCAGCAGGTCCTTCAAAGTTAGGGTCATGCTGCCACACATTTGTGGTTCACAGCCTGACATACAGTGTTTGCAGGCACTCCTTGCAGTGAAGGTGTGGATGCCCATGGATACGTAGAGGACTTGTTCAACTTTTCTAACATTACATTAGCCGCAAGTGTACGATGCCTGTCAAGCAACCAGAGCACAATGGTTGTTGTGCGACATGTGGGAACACAGACATGTTTCAGGTACATAACTGTACAGTATGACATGCCTAGGACATGTGGCAGGTGTCCAAACACATATTAGCCAAAGGTGGCCAGTCTGCAGCAGTAGGCCTCACAGCCATGTCATGCAGATATATCCCACTAATCTGTGGAAGGGCAGGATGCATGACTTGCTGTGAAATTGTCACCTATGCTTGATCACCGCCACTGTGTTGTGTGTTTCAACATGTCTTGACATCTGTGTCACTGGGCATTGCACATTATATTGTTATGCTGCAGCAGTGCTTCTAATCACCATCTTGTCAGTTCCCTAGTGACATAACCCTGGAATAGAAGGTGTAATACATGCAAAAGCCAACTGAATGCCCAGGTTTCTAATCAAGGCATGTACTTAAAGAAAAGTATGGGAAGCCTACAGAACCTTTCATGATGAGGGACAACTATGTGGATGAAGAAATAGGCTGTGTCCTACTTCTCATCATGAGATTCATAATAATGTTTTGCATGGGATGACAGACAATGTATTGGAGCATGATATCCTATATGAGAGTGGTTTTGCTGAGACCAGCATTAGTAGTTGCCAGGCACAAGCAATTCCTTGGACTCTCATGCTTCCCATAGTCTTCACAAGGTGAAGGATAGGGTCCAACTGCAGAATACCTGTGTAAAACCCCCACCTTACCTTCACAGGGTATACATATTACACTTCCCAAATATGTTTGTCTGTGCTCTATACAGACACCTTGGATGAATGTCTTCTTGGAGCATGATGGATGTAACTGCAATACTTAGTTGTACAAAGGACAACTAACATGCAGTGCCAAGCAGTGTCCCCAGATCTCTGAGTCATGTGACATGAAACACCATGAAAGGAGTTAGCATGGATATGAGCAGCAATAATGTTATACACCTACTCACACTGGACCAAACACTGTTTTGTTCAAGGCAAGATCATGCCCACCTACCCTAACCAGTGGACCTCGTTAAGTGTTAAACTATGCAGTGGCTGAGGGGAATATGACTCACTCCATCTACCATGGCCTGACAAGGTGTTTGATAATATTATGCCAGCAGGCATTGCTGAAAACTGTGTTGGTTATTTACAGAGTGGTATGTCAGCTGGTGGATAGGCAAGTATCTGATAGTCATAATCTGGGAAGGTAGCATTGGGAGACCTACACTACAAT
Source organism: Protopterus annectens (assembly GCF_019279795.1). Taxonomy (NCBI): domain Eukaryota; kingdom Metazoa; phylum Chordata; order Ceratodontiformes; family Protopteridae; genus Protopterus; species Protopterus annectens. The sequence goes on from NC_056746.1 coordinate 463,034,309, forward strand.
GACACCAGTCACCAGTGGATTTCGCCAGACATCATTAATGGAGTACCCGTTCTTGCCATTCTCTTCTCTGCAGTCACGGTCACTGACAGTGACCTTTGACTGACTACATTTGTAGGTGATTGCATATTAGGAGCTGTCACTGAATCCCACACAGAACTAAAAGTTATCCAGGATGGCCTAAGACGCACATTCACTAGTTGTCAGGGTCACTGACAAATAGTAAATGCCAACAACTGCACGATACTATCCTTTGGGAAGTCATCCACCCCTGGAAAATATGGTAGTGCCCACACACAGCATACAGTTCAACCATTACTTATGAAGTTATGGACGCTGAGAGTAATGTGGCCCTAGACTTTCACTGGTCAATAAGATGTGGGGATCCATTCAATTTTGTACAAACTATGCAGAAAGGTATGGCATGTAAATCCCAAACTGTCATTGTTATACTTAATTTGGCACTCATCAAACATATCGAGTGCAATGGCACCTTTGCTATATCACTACACAGGCATATCTTACAACTGTAGGAGCCACATAACTTCCATTGTAAACCAATACACATTATAGATAACATGTCCTATACAGTCCGTGTCAAGACTGTACATGTGTAGCCTTGTCCTACATGCTTTGTCGGGGGGTGTGTATGGCTGCCATACATGGAGGTGTCAGATCCCACTGTGTACCTCCCACGTATCCAAGACAGGACTAACACATGTCTTACCTGTTTTACACACCTACACCATCTCTGTGGTGTAAATAGTACATGCTGGAGAGACAGGTATGTAACACAGGCACTACACCCTATAGGGGAAACAGGCCTCCCATGCATGTGAAGCACAAATCCCTGTTATACACAGAGTAGCCTATGGAGCCATGCACCTATAGTGCTGTAACTTGCTGAAGACATATGTCTTGTGTGCTGACAGTCCATCCTGTGCTGTGATGTCTATGGGTTTATTGCTGCTGTGTATTCATAGGTGTCCCGTACAGACTCCTGAAACTGAAACATAGACAGATCCATGACACACCTTTCCTTGTTTAAGTATACAGCCATTACACCATCATAAAACATAAAGTACACAAAATTCTGTGGCTTACTCATTACAAATGTCAGCCTACAGTATCTGTCAGTAGCCAGTACAAGTGGCATGGCAAAGCAACACTGCAATACACAAATACATATTAATTTATATAGTCATGTTGTGCATCAGACACACAGCTTCATTTCTAAGCATCGATGATGAGGATGACAGGGATGTGGCACAGGTATCATCACTTGCACAGGGTGTTGTGTGCAAGTGCAAAAGGTCTAGGCTGACCCAATAGGTTGAAAGAATGTGTGTGAGTCAAGAAGGGAAGCAGGCAAGATGGACCATGGAAATGTGATGTGTGCATCTGTAGGTGACCTGAATTTGACAGTGGTGTGTGAATGTGTGCATCAATACATTCAAGCTCAGTGCTAGCCCTACATGTGTGTATGTTGGACTGCTTTAAACTGTGCATGGTAGAGCTGACAGTTCACTGTCTCCACCCCTGAACATGGGAACTGGTTCTACCAGGAGTTGCACTGGCGCCTCCATGCCCAAGGTCAGAAATGGTGCTAGTACCTGACAGTAACTGCTGACTTCTGAGACTGTGTCCTGCATGGGAACACCCAGGACCACGAGCTCATGGTCTGCCATGTCTTGCTGTGGACAGCACACTGGCCTCTGGAGCACTGAATGGGAGTGTGATTATGCATGGCCATGAGGACTCTCAGCAGATGGGGTTGCTGACCTACATCCATGAATCTGACACTCAACTCCATCCAGTCATTCCAGCACAGACACTGTGTGTTCCAAGACAGATATTCAGTGATTTGTCTCAGACCACTTTCTTTCCACTGCATCAGTGAACCAATCCAGAGTGTCATCAATGTGGTGGAGGCAGTCACAGATGCAGACTGTGCTGCATCCATAAACCTGAGCATACATCTGGAGTTCCTTTCAGAATGTGCTTGTACCTCCATGATTGCCTAAACCATACGCTGAGTGACCCGTAATGTGACATATGTAACAGGTGGTGAAAAGACAGCAGGCCACCTACAAGCACCCCTATCAATCCGCCTGTGTGGTACATTGCCAGCTATCTGGTTATGGCCAGTGTCTATACACACTGGAGGCATAGTTGTCACACTTTCCTGTTCAATGTCCCCACCCACTGATAGTCCAATAGCTGTGTTCTCCAGGGACTGGGTATGTGTAGGCAAGCTGTGTGTGGTGACAATGGTGGCAGAAGAGGGATGTCAACCTCTGGGATAGATTCTGACCCTGAACCCCTCACCTGTGCCTCACTCTGGCCAACATCATCATCAGAGTCAGAAGAGACAATGACATCAGGTTGCGTAGGGAACAGAGACCAACCCCCCCCCCAGTCACCCATGATAAGAAAGAGAAAAGTAGTACATTAATACCTGCACTATTATGCTCTGCAGTACTATGTTACAATATATGTAAAGCTCTGTACACTGTTGTCAGTAATACAGACCTGTTTAAAACCCAACCTGATACAGTAGGACATGAGGACATTACTTTTCCCACAAACAGCTGTAGTTACTGGTAAATAAAAGCTCTTTACACAGCAGTCTCGTCAGCCACAATAAGATACACTGTTGACATTTGTGAAGACTCTTCACATTTGACACATATAACAATCTGTAATGTCCTGACAATGCTGTCAAATCAATCAGTGTGGCCACACCTACAAGGCATAGGGATGACTCTAACATGTGTGCAATCAGAAAATATCTGTGCAGTTGGCAATTATGCCAAAAGTACAGAGTCCAGGCAGCAGGCCTGAGATGACACTTTATTACAGAATACATTGCTGTAAATCTACATCTGTAACAAAACAGTGTTATGTTTACCAGGAGCAGGGCCATGGCCCTGTCCGATACCTGTCAGACATGTGAAAAGTTAAGGAGAGAAAATGTAAGTACCACCACGTGTTGCACTTTAACAAGGTCATGCATCTATATATCTCACATTTATAGTAGCTACTGTGTTAATTGTTATATTGGTCAAAATTTGAGGACAAGATTGAAACTGTAAACCTCCCTCAAAGAACAAAGACCTGACACCAAAGTAAAAATATGTACACCCTGATAGACTGAATGCTGCAGTATTCCAATGCTGATCAAACTAAGCTCAGCTGCATGCTTCTCTGACATGGAAACTGTGACACTCACATCCACGATGTATGGTGTGATGGATGTGTGTGAGCTGTTGTGTGTTCCTAGGTTTACCAGGAGTACCTCAGTGGCTGAAAGTAGTTCTTCTGCTGCAGGGTCTTCACCGGTAACACCACAGTCCTTGGTTACATCTGCTGCTCTTCTGCTTGCAGCATTAATCATGTCTGTTGCACAGTGTCAAACCTGCTCATATGTCCTGCTTTGATGACCTATGGCATTCATGTCACGTTCATGGTCAGCCCACAGTGCTTCCTGCTGTTCCCTGTTTTTTTTCCCCCTGGACAGTACGACTTCATGGTGTTGACAGAGGCCTTCCAGTATTATATCATTCTCTGCATCCGTGAGGGGCATGGCATCTGGGATACATGTTTCCTGAAAGATAACAAAATGGGAACATATGCCAGGGTCACATGTTTGGAAGTACACAATGTATAGATGCAACAAGAACATAATGGCTGGCAGTACCCATTGCTTGATCACACATGTCATATTCCACAGTGTCCAAACATATTAAGCATGGGGATGCAACTAAGATACTAGTGATAGCCAACTATTCCTGTGTGTGCCATGACAGACACTACTCTATGATCATACACCAAACACTGGAGTCCATTGTAGTGTGTCCCCTAGGGGCAACCACCATGATAATATGTCAGAACAACAGTGCCAAACAAATATCAGTGTGCTATTGCAACCACTATAAAGGGACAGTCTCATGAGACCAGTGTGGCACATTGACAAAACATATTCCATGTATTGTACATCCTATGTAGGTGTAATACATCTGGAGATCAATGACATGTCATTATCACAGTTTTAAGAAAAGCTTAATGCTGTAATCCCCATTCCCCCCAACTATATTCACACATATGCATCATGTAAGCAAAAAGTTTACATAGCTGATGGAGTACAGTACTCCTCTGTTGATATGTGCAGATATATAAAGTTTTTGGCAACACATTTACTGTGTGAAGAAAGTCTCCTACAGACTGGTTCCCCATAGCCAGCTGTTTGCCTTTTTAACAAGCTTCTCATTACCAGGTGATTCCCTCTTAACTAATCTGTAGTTCTGAAATGCTAATTGCAGCCAACACATCCAATTTGCAGTATCATTAGCCAATGGGATGCAACCACTGAACAAGATATAAGGCCTTCATGTAGATTAGAAGCTCTTTTTGATATGTTGTGCTAGACATTACTGGGGTCAAGAGGCTACATCATCACAGAAGGTAGGTCTGTAGCAGCTACATGTACATACAAATGTGTGTGCTATAGGCTGCAGCTGCTGCTGCAGGCAATAGGCATAGGCAAAGAGTGTGAACACTTTGGAGGACAACAAGCTGCAAGAGTAACTGTGGGAGCTGTCAAGCTTGTTGTAGAGGCACAGTCAGAATGAGGGTACCCCTTCCACTCAAATTAAGGTATGTGTTTAAGGTAAGTATGTTAGGCAACTGTATCACTAACAGAGTACTAGGTAACATGTTTGTTGTGTCCTTGAGCAACATAGGGGTAAGTATAACATTAAGTCAACCATTTGGGCAACTTTCAAGCCATGTGCTACAGAGTGGTACTCATTTGGAATGTGTATGTTGGCAGTTCTTGTTACTAGCAGAGGCTTCATATGTGTATGTTAGTTGTGCAGCTGTGCTAATCTGTAATGTGATTATGAAAGAATGTTGTGCACATTCTGATATTAGTGGGCCTCATTTGCATGACCTGAGTTAAAATCCTCTGTGAATACATATTAATGCAAGATCTGATAATGTATGCACTTACAGTGTTGCTATAGGGATATGTGAAATGTGTTCCTATCTGCAAGCCTGTGGCTCCCATCAATGAAAAGCAAACATTTCATTTGGAATGCACTGTGTGGATAAAGAGTGCATGCCTCAGTCATTAATTGCTGGCTTCACAGTAATGTAATTTAAATGCTATACACCACTGGAGCTGAACCTAGGAATGTATGTTGCAAAACTTATTGTTTGCTCAGCATTTAACAGACTAAGCTACTGAGTCACTGTTATAGCAGGTGTATTTGTAAAGACACAAGTGCACACATACAGGCTGTGACATACTTTTTTTTACATCCATCATTATGTGAATGGGTTTTTATGGATGTATTTCTCCACCAGAGTGCCAGTTGAACATGCATGTTGACATTCATTTTTAGCAGGTGTATTTCTAAATGTTGCTGGTAAAAGTGCACATTTACCTACTATTAGAAACCTCACTTACATCCATTATTCCGTGTCTGGCTTTCTACTGGTGTACTCTTGCACCAGACTCCAAGTTACACTCCCATTTTTTTCAATTACTCTTTAGACACGTTTGCACAATGTGGTGCGATGCAAAGCTCTGCTTAAGCTAATGACTGCAACTTGTAGTTACTATATTTTGCATAAACCACCTGTTTTACTTAACAGCAGTGGTCTGCAGGTGTGATGGTCTTTGGTTTGAACAAGGGGACAGGTGTTTATTCTCATTTAAAACACATATATCGATATAGCGCCATTTAGCTGTGGTTAACAATGGTGTGCAACATGCTGCACCATGCAACGTTGTGCAAAAAAATCTTTAAACAAAAGAAATATGGGGAGATAGGAAAGTGGTGAAATAGGGTGCAAGGAAGAGGAAAACATAGTGAAAGGAGGGTATGTGCAGGAAGGGTGTAGGAAAGAACCATAGCTATCCCTTTCTTGTACAGCAACAACTGTACACTTTGACAGAATTTGTAGATTAATTTGGACTCTCACTCCCAGAGAGAGAGGGGTGAAGGCAAGATAACTGCATTGTCAAGTCAATTGCACCAAATTATATGTGTCCAAGGGACACATGTGAGAAATGGAGAGCTATTTATAGGATGATATGTTTTTTTTGGGGGGACAGGTTCCCATTCTTTTAAGGTGAGATTGGAATGATGGGGAAGGGACATAGGTACATGTTGGGGAGGTAAGTTGGGTAGGCGAGGAAGCTTTTGCAGACAGATAAGACAGCAGACGGGTGGTGTGTGCACAAGAGTGGGTAAACACCTTGGATGGGGAGGGTATTGTGGAATTACAGTCTTATGTGCTTCCACAAGGTAGCAGAGTGACTCAAGTCCCCACCCATGGGACTGCCGGTACTGCTCTGTCACTGTCCTGGAGGTGGCAGTGTTGGAGGCTGTGGTCCAGGGTGAGCCTGCCCCACCAGGGTGGCCAGCTTGCTATCCATCTGGTGCAGGTGGCATCCAAACCAACAGTACAGGATCCTATGCACCAAACCTGGCAGTTTGTCACAGGTGACAGCTCCCCCTCCACCACCACTCCTGGAGGCTGGACGAGCCCGGCATGAAGGGCAGAACTACTCAACACTGCAGGTAGTTCAGGGGTATCAGAGGAGGCACCACCAAGGTGAGCCCCAGATGTGCTGGACCTCGGTGCTGCGACCATTGGAGGCAAGATATGTGGATCACCTGGAACCAGTCTACCTTGACATGCTGTATTAAATTAGTTATATCAATAACTTAAGGTTAATAATAACCAAACCAGTGTTAGTATTAACATAATGGAACATAATATTGATTAATCCAAATACATATTAAGGTATATTATGTGGAGCACAACATTAAATGACATAACAGTAAGTATGTTAACAGCAAGCCAGTATGAAATAATACGATTAACAAAAGAGTTAGTTTAACAGAATATATTAATATTAAATCATAATAATAAATACATTAAAGAAGCTAAGGGGCAGGGAGAAAGAGAAAAACATGTTAGTGATTTTGCTGATGATATTCCTAAAAAGACTGCTAATGCATAATTCTATAGGTGTGCAGTGTCAGTTGTGAGTACAGTGAATACAATTCTTCTATAGATGATGTAGCACATGCATACCTCTGAAGCTGTCAGCATAGGACAGTATGGGCCAAGCAGTAACAAATACAGGAAAACAACTACATAGAACTGTTTCACATAATGTGCATGTACATAACTACCAAGGTGTTGTGTAAACAGATTTCAAAATACATTGCAGTCCAGGTAATCATTTATCTGCTAATCATGGACCAGATCAGGCGGTTGTATTTACATTATGAAAAATTGTGACAGTTGAGAGGTATGCTTGTGTACATTAAGTAGACTAGATAGGTATCATGTCATTCTTGGCAGGCATGGGAGTAGAACCCAAAAGCTGTGACTGCAGGGGCATCTGCAAATAATGTAGCAGTTGACTGCAGCAACTTAGAATAGGTATCTGTAAAGTATACACACAATATCTGCCCATAAAGTGGGCTACCTCACCCATATACTTTATTCCTGGAGTGGGAGGGAAATAGAGCATTATGTGACTGAAAGTGGCCTGGAGACAGCCTTGAACTATACTGTGGATTGTGCAATACATTTATCAGGCAATTACTTTTGCATTCTACAGTTATTACAGTTTTACACTTGACTGCAGCCCTACTGCAAAGATTTAGACATATTTAGTTATGACACCACAACCCTGCTTTATACTTTATTGATATTGCTAAGTATCTGTGAAGCATATGCATGATATCTGCCCATAAAGTGGGCATCCTCACCCATATACTTTTTTCATAGAGTGGGAGGAAAAAATAATATTACGTGACTGAAAGTGACCTGGAGACAGCCTTGGACCATGTGGTGGGTTGTGCAATACATTTATTCAGCAATTACTTTTGCATTCTACAGTTATTACAGTTGTACAGTTGACTGCAGTGACATTAGTGCAAGGATTTAGACACATTTAGTGACACCACAATCAACACATTTAGTTATGACACCACAATCCTGCTCTACACTTTATTGGTATTGCTGCGAGGTATCTGTGAAGTATACACATGATATCTGCCCATAAAGTGGGCTACCTCCCCCATATACTTTGTTTCTGGAGTGGGAAGAAAAGAGAGCATTATGTGACTGAAAGTGGCCTGGAGACAGCCTTGAACCATTCTGTGGGTCATACAATACATTTATCAGGCAATTACTTTTGCATTATACAGTTACTGCAGTTTTACAGTTGACTGCAGCAACATTACAATAAGCATACAATGCATACAGCTCAACTGCAGTTATGACACCACAATCCTGCTTTACATCTTATTGCTTACTGTTATTGGTATTGTTTATTGAATATTGTTTATTGCACTACACTTTTATTATTTATTGTTTATTGCACTAGAGTTACCATAAAATATTCATACTTATCATACTGACAGTGCATTCTGACCAGGTGTCTAGCATGAGACTGCATGCCGAGAGCCCTCTCAACTGCTGCTGTTGGAAGAGAAGCTTAGCATTATGTATACCAATTTTGCACAGATTCAGCTTATATTTTAGTAGAGTAGTGGCAGAAATACTTACATATATGTGGGGCATGCCGATCCCTGGCCGCTTGGAGCCAGGTGTCCAAAGTTCCCCTATCCTGTCACTTCAGGTCATCATAGTGGTCACGGCACTGCTCACCAATGCAGGGGATATCAGTAGCACTGGTAAGATCCCTGGCCAACCAATCCCAAGCCTCAGCCTTACATTCTGAGCCCTGGTAATCACCCTACAGCAGCCTAGGTTCATAATTGTGTACTGGGAGCCCAACAAACACTCTGGACCCCTGCACACCCCACCTCTGCACCCAAAAGCATGCATCCTCTCCAACACTGTCTAGCATACCAACAATTAGTAAGACTCCAACAAATGTTGCAGAATTCCCACCTATCGGCCTTATTATAGGCTGTTTTCCTACCCTTACATGTCATACTGCAACATTCAAAAAAGCACCTCATTGCTTAGTATCGCACAAACCTGCTTAGTGGAGCTGAGAATCATGGATACCCGCACAACCATGGTTTTAGCGAAGCTTAGCAACACATACAAAGTAGTAGCCATTAACCATGTTTAAGCAGTGCTTAGCTCCATGCAGCTTTTCCAAATGTAACAAATTTGTTTTTAAATTAAGCAAAATGTTCACTTACATTACAAAAAGGTATGAATGCTAGGGACTTAAACCCAGGACCTATTAAGCTTTAGGCCGTGACTCTACCCATTTAGCTACTTGGATATTATGTAAACTAGTATACCTTCACATATACTAATAAGCTACCTGTTAATGTTGCTAAGCACTGCACCACGCCACCCAAACAGGCTTACACATAACCAGAATTAAATAATCAATTACATCTGGTTTCTATTTTTAGATGTCTGGCTGGTGTCAGCTCTGTATGTGTAAGTGCAGCTCAGCACTTTTGGGCTCTGCACCACATATACAGCATTAAAAAAAAAAAAAAACTTCAGGAAATTAAACCACTAAATATTCAGTCACACACATTTCATCACTAGCAGTGTTCACTACAGGGATTCTTACCCCTTTACATAAAATCTGTCCAGGAACTCTCTGGACAATCTACGACCAGGGGTAGCCGCTTGAAAACTGACTACATGGATTTGATATCCCTGTTACTATGCTCTACATCTGCAGTGTGCCATGATTAATATTCATGGCATGCTGCCAAGAGGAAACTGTGGCTGTGTACACAGGTAAACTCTGTATAGGCTCTACATGGAGCCTACATAGATTTTATTGAATTATATGGTATATGTACTTAATTGGTAGCTTTGGATGAACTACATGAAATTATATAATGATCACTACCATCAGACCTTAAAGTCAAGCCAAAAACAGAATGATATTTATGACAGCATAAGAAATATTAACTACCTGATATCAAGTGCTAAGTCAATATGCATAATCTCTGCAGAAGTAAAAGTCTTCTGAATAATTCAAAATTATGGAGAATTATTACCAATAAAGATGCTGCTGTTGACAAATAACTTTGCAGTCCAGTGTCTATTGCCTTTGAGGTCTAAATTGTCTATATTATAATAAAAATTGGTGTCCTGATGATATTGCTGTAACATTTTGGAAGTAGATCAGCTATGCAATATGTATTAGTTTATTAACCAGGTTAGGCCCACAAGACTAGTAGCCTCTTTCAAAGGGGGAAATGAAGTAGTATTTATACTGCTATGGAGGGATTTGGCCAGGGCATTCGGGACAACAAGAAGAAACATGAAATAATTAAAAAATAGGTATTAAATTTATATAGTAAAAAGAAGTTAATATAGAAGAAATGTACAATGGGGAAAAATTAAACAAGGAAGATAATATTTACAGAGTAAAATAAACCTAAATGAGTTGAGGGAGATCTTGAAAGATATTAACGTTAATTCAGCTACAGGTTTGGACAGAATTGTATTTCAGCGAGCACCTAATCATCAACCCCTTTTCAGTGAAAATCGCTTCTGCAAATTACTGAATTTACCAAGGGCAATGAAATTCTTGCCCCACAGCACAACAGACGAACCTGTCACTTAAACCCACCCAAGTGGGAGGGCTTAGCTCTCCACACCCCCGATGTGGGGGGCTGCACCCCAACAACCCCCAACTATATATACCAACTCTGAGATTGCAATACAGTGTGTAGATGGCTAACTACTTATTTGCACTTGGTAAGTTCAGCGAATCACAGAAGTGATTTTTGCTGATTAGGGGTCTATGATTAGATGTTTGTTGAAATACACTTTTGGCGAACTAATATAGACCCATGTAAAGAAATGTATGATTGGCAAAATGGTGTTTATAGAAGTAATGAATGAGTGGGTAGCAAAGGGAATTAAATATAAAGACATTTGTACAGGTGTAGTAAAATTTATATTAAAGAAAAGAGATAAAGATGAAATAAAACAATTGGAGACCAATTACACTGAATAACACAGAATACAATTTTAATGAGAATAGTAACTAAAAGAAGTAAAAGTGTTTTTAATGAAGAAATTAAAGACGTTGACAGCAAAATTGTATTATGTAAATTAGAACAGAATGGGGTTGAAAATAATAGACAAGAATGGTGTGCTAACATTTTGAGATCCTTTTATTTGATGGATCCATAGAAAGAGTTAGAAATAGATGAGAAATCAATAATGATGAGATTCAAAAATTGTAAAAAAAATAAAGAATGTAATGATTTTTTGTGGAGGTTGTCCATAGGAAAATTATGAGTGGGGACAAATATGCCATGTAAAAGAAAACTGGATAGAATATGTAATAAATGCAAAGAAATAGAAATTACAGAACATTTTTTTTTAATTTGAGAGAATTCAAAAACTGTAGAAAGAAGTATGTAAACATGATTTGAATAAAATGTATTTAAATTTTAAAATGTTAAGCCTGGACATGACAGAGTACAGGTTTTATGGGACTAGATGTCAGAATGAACAAAGAAAATGATAGAATCATGTTATATGAAATACTTAATGAAATCAAATACAATGGACAAAAATACTAGACAAAATATGAATTATGGCTATGGGTTAAAAAGTGTGAGGGGGAATATGTATAATAGGAAGGTTAGTGCATTGATTGATGTTAAAATATGTAAATATTGTAAATATACAAATATGTAAAAAATATGAATTGTGTATATGTATAAAAATACAAAAAAGTCTACTCATTAAGAGAGTGCTTGTTCTGATCCTAGTGCAATGGTGGCAGTCAAGGAGATTCAGGATGGTGGATAGCACAGAGGTGAACACTAGTGCTTTGCTTCACATGCTACAGGATTCTGAGGAGTTGTTTCAACAAGTTTTGTCTGTTTCATTGGAAGCAAACATTCAAAGATGGAGGATTTTTAAAACTGTCCAGTCTGAATGGTTACAGGATGATATTTTGGATGGTTACAGGATGATATTTTGGGTGAATTGTTGTTGCAGAGCAAGCCAGAGAATGGAAAAGATGTTTCATGGGGTGAAATTATGAAAAAAATCCAGTCAAAAGAATCAGAAGCCATTTTAAAAGAAGATTGCCAGAAAAAAGAAGGCATATACCGAGTCTGTTAAGGAATCTGTAGGGAAAGTGATAAGAGATGAGCAGGTGAAAGGAAATGTTAACAACCAAAGGAAATTCATTGTAAAAATTCAATTACAAGAAAGAAAAAGAAATGAACAGTTATGACATTTGGGGTAATTTAAGGGTCTCATTGGGTGTGAAGGCTCATGAAGTAAGAGCTTTCATTCTTATTTATAAACAGACATTTCATGACATTATTTTTGAGATTGGTTCTGTTCTGGAAAGTTTCTAGGAGAGTATGAAAAGAAAAAGAACTGTAATACATGGAACACTTTTGTGGTTAAAGCATCTCACAAAGAAACACAAAAGAAAATACATGTTAAGGTTCAATTTGAAGTTGAATGAGTCATTAAAGAGACATTCAAGCAAAGGGTATGGCAACAGAATTATGGACTGGTGGATAGGACTGTCATATTTTACTGAAAATGAAAAAAGAAAAAAGTACTCATATTCTTAGTATGATAAATGTAGAAGGTAACAGGGGTGTTATAAAACATTGGGGACAACATAAGACATGCTTTTCTCTAAGGAAAAGATAATTTGATAAATAATAGTGATAAGATGACATTACATTTGTGGGAAGCAGGTCTTGACACAATAAAGTGTGAACTGAGATGTAATAAATGTAAAAAATTGGGCATTCATGAATGGGTTGTAATCTAGAGAAAAATGAAGAAAAAATAAAAGCAAGGATAGTATACTGAAAGAAGAAACAGTACTAAGCACTAATAAAAGTTAAGGATAAGGTAGGGAAACAAGATCAGGGTAAAAGTAAAAATAAGGATAAAGAGAAAAACAAAACAGAATATATTATAGAAGAAGGCTCTGAAAAAAGTAATGTGGAAGCCATAAACTGGAAAACAGTGAAAAGTAAAAAGAATTAAATTAGAAGAGTAAGAGACAAAATATGAAAAGAAAGTTTAAAAGCATAAGAGTAAAAGAGAAAAAGATGGGAATTGGCTAATACAAATTAGATAAATGCTGCAAATATACATAATTTCTGGTAAGCTACAACACAGCCATAATGACAGTTTTATTGTTGTTTCAGTAAATGTAAATATAAGAAAAAGAATAGGCATCTTAAATTCATGTAATATGTGTGATGTTAGTGTAATAATATTGGAAAATGCAAGATTTTTAATGCAAGAAGAGAGATTACAAATAAATAAACTTTTAGGAGGAGATACAATACAGAACCTAGGGAAGATATGTTGGGGCATAGTTGTACTTTGTAAGGAAGTCAGTGAAAATATTGAATATAACATTGGTAATGATGGGAAGATTAACTGTTGTAGATCTCAGGTGGCATAATCAGATTTACAGACATATAGCATTCTATGCCTATGTTACAAGTAAATAAAATACAAATTAATTTCATAAAATTCTGGACTACTTAGCATTTAATATGAATATGATATTAACCATGGATTTCAATTTTGATTTGAGAGGAAAAACAAACAAAAGGGAAAAATTATGTTAATTTTTTTTTAAGTTTGTATTGGATTTGCAATTTATAAAATAATCAGAACAATATTTATAGTCAGAGATTTGTGAACATAATCAATGAAAAAAATCAACTAAACCTTACACACAAAAGAAAAAAAAACAACTATTTCAGGAGTATCCATTAAACATGAAGTCATTCAAGTTATTATATATTACATTAAATCTAAAATGCAGTTATTTTTGTCTGTCAATCAGATCTCTTAAGTTTTGTCCATGCATTGTAGCAAGAGGTAATCCTGGTTGTTATTGACTTAATTGTAATGATTTTCAGGTGACAGCCTTCAGCTGCTGTATTTATAAATTCTTTGAAGGAGGGTGTGGATTTGTCCTTCCAATTCTGAATTATAATCGTTCTCGCTATAGATAGTATAGACCACAAAATGAGACATTTAGTTTTTTAACACATATAGAAATGAGTGTTAAAAAGGAATACTGCTTTACATAAAACAAATTTATCTCCAAAAAAGCCTGTAAAAATAGATTAATGCTATTTCAATATGTTGTTAAGAGAGTACAGTCAAAAAAACGTGTTGCCAATCCACTTTAAGTTCCTGTTTACATCTCTAACAACCTTGTTTCTGCTTGAATATTAATTCAGTTTTATGTGATGTGAAGAAAGATCTATGCAAAAATTTCCAAGTAAAGTGGTTAAATCTAAGAGATGAAGTTGTATGTTTAGAAGATATTAGAATTATTTTTCATCTTCTTCACTCAGAGGACTGTTATTAATTTGGGTAAAATAGTTTCAATAATTGTCATTGCTACTTTTTGTTTCTCTTCTCACAACTCTATATAATTTAGATAAGATACCCTGTGCCATTGTGTTTTGCTGCATTAAGAATATTAGATATTCACTTAATTTTGGGATATGATTTCTTATCCTAGGTTGCATTAACTTCTACATGTTGTCCGCAGGACTGTGCATCTAGCCATATGTCTTTATCTAAATGATATTTGTTCTTAATATAATCAACCAAATGCAGTTTTTCATTTTTTATTAAATGAAACCAATAGAGCAGATTTTTCTCTTTAAATGTGATAATTCTTTCTAACTTTGAGGTGGAGATGTTATTTTTGTGTATATGCCATAGGAAATATAAGGAAGATCCATGCTTTATATGACAGGCTTCTGTATATACAATTTTTAAAAGTGTTTAATATGGTAGAAATAAAATAAGAGTAATTTGTTTGGTGACTTTTTCCTACAAGGCAATCCTTTAATAACCAATGTAGACTGTTATTTAGTATGAGGTAATTATTAAAATATCTCTATTATGTTTAGAGTTTATAAAATGTTTTCCTAAAAACTCTTTCCTCCTAGCTCTGTAAGTGTTATTAATCCAAAGATATCTTGTTTTTATAATTGATGATAATGAATATAATTCTAGATCTGGTAGCCCTATCCCTCCCACTGCCCAGTTTCTCATATGATGGTTTAAAGCAATTCTTGATTTATTGGAATACCAGAGAAATCTCAAAATTGAAGTGTTATATTCTTTAATACAACTTTTTGTGAGGGTGATTATAGTGATTATATAAAATATATAATTTTTGGTGAGATAATCATTTTGATTATAACTTCTCTTCCATTGAGTATATTGTTAGTATAATTATGATTTATTATATCTTTTATTACCTGTTATAATTATTTCTAAATAAGTCATTTTATTCTTTTGACAATATATTTAATGCATTAAATTGGATCATTGTTTCTAACTTTGAAGTGGAGATGATATTTTGGGTATATGCCATAGGAAGTATAAGGAAGATCCATACTTTATATGCCAGTTTGCTGTATATAAAACTTGTAAAAGTGTTTAATATAGCAGAAATGAAATAGGGGTGACTTGTTTGGTGACATTTTCCAATAAGGTAATCATTGAATAACCAATGTAGACTGTTATTTAGTATGAGATAATTATTAGAATATCTATTATGTTTAGAGTTTATAAAAAGATTTCCTAAAACTCCATCTCGCTATGTAAGTGTTATTAATCTAAAGATGTGTTGTTTTTATAGTTGATGATAATGAATATAAGTCTAGATCTGGTCACCCTGTCCTTCCTGCTTTGCAGTCTCTCAAATGATGGTTTAAAGCAATTTTTGGTTTATTAGGACATCAGAGAAATCTCAAAACTAAAGTATTAAATTCTTTAGTACAACTTTTTGTGGGGGTAATGATAGTGATTGATAATGTATAAGATTTGTTGTGAGATAATCATTTTGATTATAAATAACCTCTCTTCTATCGTGAAGAAAATTTTATTCCATTTGTGTATTGTATTCTTTATATTGCTTATACTGTTAGTATAATTATGATTTATTATATCTTTAATGTTACCTGTTATAATTATTTCTAAATAATCAATGTTCTTCTCTTTAACAATATATTTAATTTATTTTTGATTCTATTCTTATTTGTATTTATAAGTAGGATTTTTGTTTTGTCACCGTTAAATGTTAAACCATATTTCTTTGAAATACAGCCATTGCTAAGAAAACTGCCGGTAGAGAATTATCATTGTCATTTAATGTCTGTAGGATGTTATCAGCAAACAGAGGTCTGATCTATTGAATACCTGCCAAAAACCCGAGTCTTCCACATAATATTGCTATACATTACCTATGTTACTGTGTCACGTCTAACTCCTATATTATTCTATTGTATATTGTTAAATGGTGTTATTACTCTTGTATATTGTAAAATGCTGTTATTAACTCTCTAAATAATCTCTTAATTATGTACATTGTTTATTTATTTATTTATTTATTTTGAGATTTTCTCCCCGGGCCTCCACTGAAAATGGGCTCGTTTTAGCCCAGTGGACTTTCCTGGTTAAGAAAAGCAAATAAATAAATAAATTTTAGAGCTTAAATTCTCATTTATGTTAATACCTTTTATATCTATATTTGATCTGAGAAAATTAGCAAATGTTTCCATAATTAGGGTAAAAAGCATAGGTGAAACTGGGCATCCTTGATTGTTTCCTTTCAAAATTTGTATAGACTCAGAAGTAAATGCATCTTTTTTAACATATGTAAAATAATCATTATAAAGAAGATTAATAACATATGTGAAGCTATGTGAGAAGTTATATTCTTCTAAAACCAGCAAGAGATATTTCCAGTTTACCAAGTGAAAAGCACTATTAATATCAAGACTCATTAATGTTAAGTTCTCTTTTGTTTTATTTGCATAGTCAATTATTGTGATTATTCTTTTAATATTATCATAAGTATTTTTAAGATAAAGCCAGTTTGATCTTCATCAATCATGGAGGGTAGAACATATGTCAATCTGTTAGCATGAATTACCATGAACAATTTCTAATCTATATTTAAAAGTGAAATCAGCCTGTATGAAAAGCATTCAGTAGGATCTTTGTCAGTTTTAAAATTGGAGAGATAAGGGTATATTTCCAGGAAGGAGGAACTTTAGCTAGGCCCTTCGCTATAGAAAAAAAAAAAAACTTGTGTAATATACCTAGGGCTTCTTTGTGTAGCAGCTTAAAAAGTTCAGATAAAATCCAACATTTTTTGCAGTTATAAAATATGTCAATTTAAAGATTTGGAATAATAACTTGTGGACATATAGTCAAGGTGTATATAAGATTGAAATATATTACTTTATTATATTATAATATTTAAATATAGCTAAGGGCAAGACACTTGTAACAGGCTTTTCAGATCACTCAGCTATATGGATAGAGATATAGGCAAATAAGGAGTATATTAGATTGGGAAAAGGAATAAAAAATTAGAAATTATGGGAATAAACTGGAAGAAAATAAGTATGCAGTTATTGAATGCTAACATTTCCATTAGTGTGCGTTATGAAAACTGGTGACCAGCTTTTAAAGAAAAATATAAAAATGTTTTTTTAGAATGAGAGATGTAAGAAAATCAGCAAAAACAAACTACAAAATAATGTGTATATATGATTTAAAGGATTTGTAAAGGAATGATAGAGGAGATATTATTTAATAGAACAAAGAATATATGAAAAGAATCAAGAGAAAATTAAACAATTATTCTTTAAGCAACATCATTTACAAGGTAAAAGAGAAGAGGTGCCAGCTTATATGAGTAGCATAGTTAAAGAGAATGCCAGTATAATGAGAGTCATGAAAGATGATAGATGAAAAGTAAGAAGATCTAAGGAACAAGTTATGAATATCATAATAAAGTATGTAAAGAAAATGTTCCAAGAAAGTACAAAAAAGAATAAAGAAAATGTTCCAAGATAGAAAGTACAAAAAAGAATGTCATGTTAAAAAAATTAACAGAAGAAGAAAAAATCAGAAAATGAGATGTCTTTATATGAATTAGATTGGCAGAAAAAACACTTCTGAAGGTTATGAATGTCTTGCTAAATGAAGGTTTTATGTATAAAGATTTATGCAGTGGTATACTTAAATTTGAATGGGAAAAGAAAGATAAAATAAAATGAAATTTGGAGACTTATTGTATAGAAGAATGTAGATTAATAAATTTTATGAAAATAGTCCAGAAGAGAATAGAAAGTAAAATGAAATGCATTATAGAAGATAGTGTACACAGTTAAAAGGGAAAATGATGTCAAGAATTATTATTATGGCATACTCAGTGTGCCACTCAACTACAGCCCATAAGGCATAACATACCCAACACTCTAGTCATAGGTGACTCTATAGTCAGGCACACTGATGTTCCACTCACCAGGCTAAACAAGGAAAAAGTTATTGTCAGCTGCCTGCACGCACTCAGGTCAATCCACAACAAGTACAAATATGACTCTGTCATTGTCCATGTTGGTGTGAATGACCTGAGACGTACCTCCCTAGACTACATGAAAAGAGACATGGAGGAGCTCTCCGATCTTGTAGCCCAGGTCGGTATGACCCTAGCCCTGAGTAGCATCCTGCCATCACCCAGAATGACACCACAGTACAAGGACAAAATGATTGACTTTAACAATTGGCTAAGCTTCTGGTATCATTCTAAGGGAATCCAGTATCTGTCTGCCTTGGATGACATGATTGACAGACCACGCTGCTTTGCCAGAGATGGCCCGCACCTGTCGCCCTTGGGATTCTGGATACTGGCAAAGGCTTTTGCCACCCCTATAGTGCCTTTTTTAGGCAAGGTTCAAATGACAAATTCACCACCGTAACAGGTACAAGCAAGCAAAGTCTTAGGGTAATGCTACTCAATGCTAGAAGTCTAAACCTCAAAATGCACTCACTCGAGGCACTCCTTAAAATGGAGAACATTGACATCTGTGCAGTGACAAAGACCTGGTTCAAAGCTCCAGAGAGCACCCCTGCATTACCAGGCTATAATTCATACCACACCTTTAGGCCACCAAACCCGGACCGAAACACTAAAGGTGGAGGCATGTCCATATTCATTAAGGATATCCACACCTCCAAGCTAGTTGCTCAGCATAATGCATCCAAGATTATCCAAGTTCAACTAACTCTGGGCAAAACTGCAATCCAGATTGTAGCTTGCTATAGACCCCCACCATGCCACAGGATTCCCACTCCTCTTTTCCTGATACACTGGAAAATATTAAGGTACAACCCAACACTCTAATAATGGGTGATTTCAACTACCCTACCATTAACTGGGAAAACTACTCATGTACCAACTCTTTTGCTCAATGTTTTCTGGAAATCATCAATTTCAACACCTTGGATCAACTTATCCACACCCCCACCAGTGGCAGCAATAACCTAGACCTGGTCATCACCAACATGGGTGACTGGTGTTGCACACCAGAGGTCAGCTCCTCATTGGTCAGATCCAACCACAAGCTAATCACCCTAGACATCCACATCTCACACCCACCCTCCATTAGGAAAACAACCGTAAAATATTTCTCCAAAGCCAGCTTCATGCTTCTTAAGACAGAAGTGGCAAACTTCACGACACCCATGCAGATGGATAATAGAGGTACGACTGCTGAATCCTACACAAATGCACTTTATAAGCACTTACACAAGTGCATGGATTGTGCTATCCCTAACAGAACCAAGATGCTATCCTCCAAAAAAAGGAAGCCAATCTAGTGGTCTTCTGCCATAAACAAACTCTACAACAGAAGAAAGAAACTGTTGCTAAAAAGAGTAAAATCCCACAATTGGAGGAATTCCCTGGTCAGCCTCAGAAAGAAGTTGAGATCCCTCATAAAATCCTCCAAAGCTAGTTATGAAAACAAAATTGCCACTGATTCTAAAGACAATCACAAAGCGTTCTATAGCTATGTCAAAAATCTCAAGTGGCGACACTCAGATCTGCTCTGAGTTACAGCACAATGACACTAAATATACAGAACCAACTGATATTGCCAACATCCTGGCAGATAAGTTCAGTGCTAACTTTACCCCCCTCTCACCCCCTAAAGAAGAATGCAAAGTTCCTGTAATCATGGCTGCACAGGTAAAAACCTCACTCTCCAAAGCCAAGAACACAGCATCCATGGGACTTGACAACATCCCAGGTTGCCTTCTACATGAACTACAGAATGAACTGGCACCCCACCTAAGTACCATGTTCAATCATAACCTCACCTCAGGTTTTGTGCCCATTGAATGGCACACCACGACAGTTATCCCACTCCACAAAGGGGGGGGGGGCACAACAGACCCTGGGAACTTCTGCCCCATTAGCCTGATGGGCCTCGTCTGCAAGGCCATGGAACATATCATCATGGAACTCATAAACAAAGACATTGGAGGTTTCCAAACTCTGGACCCCACACAGTTTGGGTTTGTAAAAGTTAGATCATGTCTCCTAAACCTGATAGACTTCTTTGAAGTAGTCACCAAAGCCATAGATGAGGGTAAGGTGGTTCACACAGCCTATCTAGATCTCGCCAAGGAATTCGACACCATCCCCCACTCTGGAATTATAAACTCACTAAACTAGGTATAAATCCCTATGTCACAAGATGGGTTGCCAACTGGCTTACTGACAGGACCCACACTGTGAAAGTAGCAGACTCCAAATCAGACTTCAGACCAGTGACAAGTGGAGTACCACAGGGTTCAGTCCTGGGTCCTCTCCTGTTTGGTATCTACTTCTCTGAAGTACAGGCTAACACAGTAGGTCTTTGGCTAACTAAATTCACAGATGACTGCAAACTAGGTGTCATAATCGAAACTCCTAATGATGTGGACATCCTACAAAAGGGCCTCACTGAGACAGATGCCTGGTGTCAAAGACATGGTCTTAAGCTCAATGCCAAAAAGTGCATTGTCATCCCGTTTGGTAAAAACTCTGTACCCATGAACTACCACATAGGTGGTAGTCTACTTAACACCAAAACTGTGATAAGAGACCTTGGAACACAGGTGGACAGTAGTCTCTCCTTTGATAATCACATTGCCACAGTGGTCAGGAAATCCTTCTACATGGCACACCCCATCACAAAAGGTTTCTCTTCCAGAAAAAAAGAGGTCATTGTTCCCCTCTACTCATCACTCATTAGACCCATTATAGAGTACAACGCCCCTTTTGGTGTGTACCTCACAAGACATCTGCAACAACTGGAAAGGCCACAAAAATACCTCACAAAGAAGATTACTGGCCTCAAACAAATGCCTTATGCAGACCGTCTCAAAAAACTCCAGCTTTACTCCGTCACATATCGCCTACTCAGAGGCAAGCTCTGCCTAACATACAAAGCTATGTCAAACCCAGAGATGTTGGACATGCTCCACTTAAAGAAATCCCAATCCATCCAAGCTACACGCTCTAGGGACCTAAACCTTGTCACCACAATAAACAGAACATGCTGGAGGGATAGATTCCTGTCCCAGAGACTTCCCATACTCTGGAACAGGCTACCTATCTATGTCAAACAGAGCTCCTCATTAGCACTCTTCAAGAAAAATCTTGATGATTGGATGGGTAATAGGTAATTCACCCCGGGGATCACTTCTGTGATTCTGCTTGACAGGGGCACAGGAAAATAATTTTCTTGGGTGGCGAAAGCCAGGGTACCTTTTTGGCTAGGCTTGTATAGGCCCTAGGGCCAATAACCTAGTACCTACTTATGAACCTATGGATAGCAAGGGAAGTTGTAGATGATATAAGCAGGACTGATGATGCCAAGATTATGATAGGAGATTTAAGTAAAGCATTTGATACAGTACAACATGAACGTTTGTGGGCAATTCTGGACGATTACAACATTAGTGCAAAAATTAGGACTGTACATTGTTTTGCATATAAGTAAGAATTTTAGTGAATGGGTGGCTAAGCAAAGAAAAAGATATAAAGAATGTATTTATCATAGATTTCTTAGGAATATCATATAGTTAGAGATGCAAATTTGCATATAAAAAGGATACAATTCCAGTTATGTTTACTTATTCAGATGGTATTATATTGATTACAAGAAACAAAGTCTGGATGAAAGAATGTATATGTTATGTACGTCAATGGTTAAACATAATAGGCATGACCTTAAATAAACAAAAAAGTAAAGGACTGTGTGATACAGTAAAGATATTTGGAGTGCCTTTTTCTATGAAAGAAATCTCTGCATTAGGAATAAGATTTGGGGTAAAATTGTAAGTGAGAAACAATGGAATAGGATAATAGATGAAATAAAGCACATAAGTACTGGAGACATGAACCTTAATCAGTTCTACCAGCTGCTACACCTGTTAAATCACAGAGAACTGCTGTCAGTCAGTCAGTGACACTCATTAGTGTTGGTTAAAATGTTCTGAAATTGGTACTTTTTTCATTATTGGTTCATACATTCAGTTTCAGTGTTTACTGGAAGAAAATGTTCAAAACTGCAAATTTAAAATACAATCGAGAAGGTTAATCAAAGAAGACACTGATTTATGCATGGTCCTAAAAGTGTATGTAGGAAGCCAGACTCTAAAAAAAACAGTCTGGGGACCAAGATACACTTAATCAGCCACTAGGCACCAGTGTATTCCAATGAATGTGAGTTTCACTGCATTTTCAATTAATGTGAGCTTCAAGGGAAGAGAAGTTTACTGTTGCTATGCTAAGCCTGTTTTCAATGTGCAACTGTTCTGCTTTAACAAATGGCAACCAGTTGATTGTGCTATAAGGTTTGAAGGTAGTGTTGATGACATAACAGGTGACACACTTGATTTTTGTGCAGAAGAATGTGGGTTCTAGCCCCACAGCAGTTAGATGGCTTGCTAACACTACAGTGTAGGTAAGACATTAAACTGAGGCTCCATCTGCCTGAGTTGGTGGTAGCTCAACTGGATATAAAAGAGCCACTCAACTCCTATTGAAATTATAGGGGGTGTTCCTTATTGCCCTGGCCAGATTTCTCCTAGCAGAATACATACTACCTTGGGTCTACCCTGAAAAGAAGATAATAGCCTATGTGGCATACCCTGGCAACAAAGAGTAAGTCAAACATACGTTTTGAATTGAATTCACATCTCTGTAATCATTTCAAAACTAAAAAAAGAAAATTCTGTGCACTGTCTGTTTTGAACAATTTTTATGGTAGTTGGGCAGAAAGATTTAATTAATGGGACACTGGAATGTCTTTAGGCAGAGCCTGGTCCATTACCCTGGCTAAGGCCCCATTTGACCATGATCCAGCTCTGCATAGAAGTGGCTATAAGTGCCTTACAGGGGTTGTCTTGAAAGTAACTGATCCTGGTGTCAGTTGCTCTGTTTATCAGGCATCTGTCAAGAAGGGATAAAAGCATCACAGAATATGTAGCCTTTCAGAACTTCTGAGAACACCGAGACTGCATAAGTGGAATTTGGCAGGGGCTTAGTAATCACCTCTGCCCTGAACTTCACCTAGTCTAAAACCAACCCTGCTCTTATGTGAATACAGAAGGTCTTTATACTTGTATGGCAGGCTGGGCACAAAGTCAATATTTCTTTAACAATCTTCCTAAACATCAGAGGTTACTATATCTTGTGTTGGGCTGGGACTGTGGACTGTGTGGTCATTATTTATTATCATAAAGCACAAAGTGTAAAAGATAGCAAAAGTAGGGATAGGACACATATAAATTAATTGTATACCATAACTAACAATAAGTAAAATGTAAAAGAGATGTCACAATAGGGAAATAATGTGAGAAAGGCAAAGGTGCCTGACTGGTAAAGGGGAGAGTCGGGAATTAGGTGATTTCTTTAACTTTCCTCACAATCTTCAGAGGGGTGAACAGAGCATCACTATAACTTGTACAAGAGCATTGTCTTTAGAACTAGCAAGTTAGAAATATTGTAATTGTTATTTTTTCCTCACAAGCAAACATCTGATGCGTATACAGGTGGCTGTCTTTTGAGGAAAACTAAATAAGAATGTGTCTAAATGCATTGTACAGCAAATACGT
This sequence comes from Protopterus annectens, assembly GCF_019279795.1. NCBI lineage: Eukaryota > Metazoa > Chordata > Ceratodontiformes > Protopteridae > Protopterus > Protopterus annectens. Next base: position 463,058,291 of record NC_056746.1, read on the forward strand.
TTTGTAATTTTTTTTTAATTTTGCCCAGTCTGACATCAGAAAGTTACATAGAAGATATCTGTCTTCTGATGGTAGGATATGAAGAGGTATGCTATATATAAATATGACAGCAGCAGTAGTTTGAATTATGACTGTGGGTATTTATACCTTAATTTTAATCCTTGGGTATTTATCCCTTAATTTTAATTCTAATTTAACACCAGAGGTGGATACCAGAAAGTGGCTACCTGTTTTGAGGTAGGGGGTAGGAAGGTATATGTATCTCCACAATCATTTGTCTTTTCAGTTTATTGTAAACTGATGTTTGGCCAGCTTTGAGCATTAAAACTTAGATGCAATTTATTTCTTCTTTGTAATAAAAATGAAGGATTGAATTTCTTTACAGTACTTTTTTTAGAGGATCATTGGCTCAAAAGATAAGAAATAAAGCTCTAAAATACATCTCAGACCATCTAGAAAATTCATGGCTTCTGAGGGCCTAGCGTCTCTCAGACCACTACCTTAATACATTTATTTCCATTTCAGTTATTACAGTGTAGTCTTGGTTAATTAGAATGTGCTGAAAGTATGCAGGAAAAAAACAAAACACAAAACTGAAGTGTAAGATTAAATTTCTTTCTTTTTTGATGGTGGTTTTTGTTCAAGGAATCTCTGTATGAAAAGGTTGTTTAAAAAACTGTAAAATACACCTCAGAGCATCTAGGACCCCTGGCTTTAATGCAGTTCTTTCCTCCACAGTTATCAGAATGCAGTCTTACTTAAAACATGCTGAATGAATTAATGAATGAATAACTCCAGGAAAAAATCTGAACAGTAAGACAAATTGTGATAAAAAAATGAAATAAACAGTAATCTGGATAGTGCGAGTAGGCCAGGGTGGGTTGGGCAGTAGGGATGGTGGGGGGTAACATGGAGCCTTTTTGCCTAGGCACCAGTTTTCTAAAGGCTGGCACTGTTTGTTAACACCTATCACTGCCAATTGCTGAAGATTTTATTGATTTATGTCAACTTCTGACATGTAGCCCAAATGAATATAGTCTAATAAGCAACAAATTTCAGTTTTGTGCTCCGAGGCTGCAGCATACTTTACACACGTTAAAACAAGGCAAAAGCTTAAGCAGTTAAAAGTCACATGTTCTGTATTTCCTGGTTGTCTGCAATTTTGAATGTAATATTTCTGTTTCTACAGCAACACAATTTGAGGGACAATAGTCAAAATAGGACAGTATAGCCTTTGGCCTCAAGAAACTCTAAAGAAAATTAAGCTTTAGACTCTGCAAATGTATGGATATTTGAGAAACTATTTTCACTTTTTAATATCTCTCCAGCATTTCCACTGAAATCAATTCCATATTATGAACTGTTCACATTGTTGCTCTGAACATGTTTTATATGCTGAAAGACTAAATGAAAGTTAAAAAAAAGTTTTAAGAAAAACTCTCCATATTTGTCAATACAGTTTTTTTGCAGTTTCACTCAACTTGCCACATAAATAGCAGACAAAAAGACACTATTTAGAGAAATGTATTATTTAAATTTATTATTTTTCTAGAATGCATACAGCGTGATGAGAGTTGATGCACTGATGTGATCATGTTTAAAGTGTTCCATCACATTTTGCATTCCTTAACACACCTCAGTATGTGGTGCCTCTGGTGCTCTCCTGCACTTTCTTAGTAATTGTGCCTTTTTGGTGCTACTGTTAAAATTAAATCCTTTGTAAAATCTTATTTCTCCCTACATAACATTACTGTAAAAGTTAATTGAACAATATCTGTGGTGATTTTGATATAGGGAATTCATGTAGGTACATTCATATTCTTTAATGGATATATTGCAATGCTTGCATGGGTCCATGTCTATTAAAGTCTGTGAATGCATGCCATCTTATCAGCCAAATGATGTCAGTGAGGGATACAGTAGAATTATCTGAGCAGATTCTTAATAAAAAGTGTCTAATACTTTTATTAAAAACACCACTCAGTTTTGGTAACAGAGGGTACAAAATACATAATGGCACTTGAGTTGCAAAATGCTGGGTTGTATATATCCAAACTGTGATGGTTCATTTTAATACCTATATAAGAAATGTAAGCAGATAGATAGAACAGATACTATGATTCAGACCTGTCTTGAAAATGGCATTCCATAGAGAAACATAGACATTGTTCCTTGAGTCCTTGTTCTGTCTAGTGTAGTCTAAAGATTTATTGCAGTTGGGTTTTACAGCTGACTTTGTGGATAAACTACTTCCATACTGTGATGGGTTTTTGTCTGAATATATACTGATATATTCTCAGTTATAACTTTATGTTAAAGAAGCCTGTTTACAGAACTCAAAATAGGGGAATTTCTGCCTTTCTCAAAAAGATGTTGCATGCTTAGTAGAAATTCCGATGCAAAGTGGACAGTCTGACCAATGAGTGTTACAGGAGCAGCTGGAGGTATGTGTTGCTGACTCTTTGATGATTTTTTTTAATCAGCTAAAAAGAATATGTTAGTTGATAAATTGCATATGTGTTACTTAATTTTATCATTTATTTGACTTTGATAACCAAGTTTGGACATAAACTTTACATTCAAATGTATGGTCCTGTTACGATTGATCCTGTTACGATTGAGTTATAGGAAGTAGCAATGGACAAATGAGAAACTTGCGTGAACAATATGAAGCAAGCAGGCAATCACAAACAAGTTGATGCATTCAGTATTTATACTCTTTTAGTACAGTAACAGCAAGTGGAGTGTAGAACCAAAAGTAAATAGTACTTGAAGCTTGATGGGCATGCTGAGCACCAGTTGAAGCTAATCAAGGTGGAAAAGGAGTGATGAGGGTCTTCCTGCTCGCTTTTCTATGGGGAAGGGATGGGGATGTTGTGCTGGAGGGGTTCCTTCTTCTAGCTGTTGCAGGATTGGGGCTTGGAAGGAGTTGTCAGGGTGGGATAGAAACATTAACCCAAGGTCTTGGAGAAAATTTGTGTACCTCTTGATTATACCTCTCAGCCTCTCACACAATAAATCTGGACAAGCAGAGTCACAAATAATTGAGACAGATTTTAAATATTGCTGTTATTAAATCCACAAATAAACACATAGCATGGGCTCTTGGTTCAAAAAATAAAAGCATGTTTAATAATAATATAGGATAAAGAACTTGGAATAAAATGTAAAACATTTAAAATATGATAAGACTTAAAGGTACGATAAGCACTTTAATCTTGTATTTCAAAAAACAAGTATTCTCCGTGGTATCCCCAAAGTCTTAAAACAACACATTAAAGTGTAATGGATCCAAAAACAAAACAGTGTAAGAAACTTCTGTGTGTGGAAGATTTTCAGTCCATATATTTCTAGTTAATCAATGTATATTAATCAGATCAGACAATAGTAGAAGTAGCGAATTTAAACTCGTCTTAAGTCAAAGCAAAACAAAACAAAAAATAATAGAAAATATATAATTGTACAGCATTACTAAGTATTCAAAAGTAATCCAAGCAAGGCAGGCAGTCTGTTTCCAGTCAAAAATCCTTTATTAATTACACAGACAAGCGATCCAAGTAAAGCAAAAATAGAGTAATAATTTCCTCACAAGCTTTCTATATATATATATATATATATATATATATATATATATATATATATATATGCTTTTTATCAGGCATGGGAGTGGTTTATTGTGCTGTAAAACAAAGTGTTATTGGTATACATGTTAAATTCACATCCCTTCCCCCATCAGTGTGACATTCGATCTGGTCCTGCCCTACTTAGTAGCTGTCATAATATAAAACCCTTATGTACTTTAAAAAAAAAATTATAATGATGTGGTACCTCTTATTTAATCAGATTATTAAGTCTGTGATTTTATCCAAGAAAATATATTACATGGTTGGAAATATATCAACCTTAGTTCATTAGGCAATCAAAAAATATATATAAATATATACATATACATTTTGCATGTAAAAATCAATTTCTATTTTCATGACCTATTGTTAACAGAGATCGCTTTTGTCCTTCTAGACTTCTTCAGGTCTGTGTACAAGAACCCTAAAAACAATCTATAAAAATATATATAATTGTATAATTAGTTAGTATTGTTATTACACATCATTTTGAATAAAGTGGAAAAAAGAACCAGAAAAAAATAAAAATAAGAAAAAATGTATGTATGATGATGGAAACAAAACATACACTAAAATTTCAACTGATTTAAAATGGTATTTAAAACCAATTTGTAGAATAAAATAAAATACAATTAGTCATGTAAACAATGTGGCAATTTTCTAAGTTCCAGTGCACTTTTAATTGAACAGTAGTAGTTTAGTCCAGGCTTCCTAATCGAGGTCAGCTTTAATTGCCACATGAGTTCATGTTTCTCTAGAATATTCAGAATGTCTCCTTCAAGATCACCCATGTCAATGCGATCCAGGATTTGGAACTTAAAACCTGTGTGTCTTTTATGAAGAGAAAGGTGTTTGGCTAGTGCATTATTTTTACATCCAGAGCAGATTTCTGACAGATGACATGAAATCCTATGCTTGAGTTTATTTACAGTCTTGCCCACATAGAATGCATCACATTCATTGCATTATGCCCTGTAAATTACTTTTGTAGTTTCACAGTCACCCCTGCACTGGTTTTAATGATCTTCTTTAAATAAGGGCAATAAAAACTATCACCTTGCTGTATAAATATACAAAATGTACAATTAGTTTCACATCTTTTAGTGCTTTTCTCACATGGTCTAGGTTTAAATTCAACAAAACTTCTAATGTTCCTGGCCTTCCTATAAACAAATGATGGGGCTTCACCTAAGATGTTAATCAGAAAAGGGTTTCCCATGACAATTTCCCAGTTTTCTTCAATAATATTTTTGATACTGTGATAATCCAAAGTGTATGTCAGGATGCAGCTATTTTTGCATTTGTTTTTCTCTGTGGAATTACTTAACATTTTTCTACTGTGGAGGTTGAGTGAAGGTACTTCAGTCCTTTTCAGTTCTATAATGGGTTCAAACAAAAAACTGGTATAGCAATGGGGGCTGCCATGGCTCCTAGCATAGCTAACATAGCCCTGGTCAAATGGGAGGAGGACTTTGTGCTAAACAACACATACTACATGCAGCATATCACATGCTATTTACGTTTTATTGATGACATCTTTATTGTGTGTGAAGATGACACCTTGCAGCTTGGAGATTTTATCACTTACCTAAATCAAACAACCCCCTTCCTGAAGTTTACCTCTTTCCATAGCTGTACTTCAACCACTTTCTTAGATATGCAGATTTCCAAGGACACCAACAATAACAGAATCACCACTGATCTATTCAGAAAACCAACAAGGGTTAACTTATTACTACACAGTAAAAGTCTACATCCTACAAAAAACAAGTATAATGTAGTGAAGTCCCAAGGCTATAGATTAGCTAGAATTACCACAGATAAAATATAATCAGATCCTGCAGATAGACTAGTGGTGGACCGTAGCTGGGATAGCTACTAAAGTTCAAAAGAATGACACGGATATATGAAACTTGAATTATGTCACTGATAAAACAGAACGAAAAAAAGATGAAAAAACACTCCTTTTAAATCCACAGAAACCTCACTGCTTCGCCGAATTGGCAAGATGTTGAACTAAAGTGTAACAAAAAGACTGTTACACACTGATGTTTAGCAGTTCAAAAGTAAAGTAGGACTAATTCTGTTTATATCCCAGGCATATACATTCCTATAACTCTTCCAAATGATGCAAAGTAACTTGAACACAACTCACAACAGTCTGTGTGGGGAGACCACAACAAGCATAAAAAGTACCTTAGAATGTTTGTAAAAGCTGATGAAATGTTGTAGAGCAAATGCCTGGTTGCTCAGGAAGTCCTGACTATCCGTTTAGCTTGTGGTAGAGAAAACCCAATCCAATACTTTGTGGTTAGAAAAACACAAGAAGCTTCCCTTGGCAAACTCAATACTTCCAGACTTGCAGGAAGCAAATGAAGCACTAGCACAATTGCTATGTAAACAAACTCAGAAGTTCCAAACTCATACACTGTTATACACTGATGTTTAGAAGTTCAAAAGTAAAGTAGGACTAAATCTGTTTATATCCCAGGCATATACATTCCTGTAACTCTTCCAAATGATGCAAAGTAACTTGAACACAACTCACAACAGTCTGTGTGGGGAGACCACAACAACCATAAAAAAGTACCTTAGAATGTTTGTAAAAGCTGATGAAATGTTGTAGAGCAAATGCCTGGTTGCTCAGGAAGTCCTGACTATCCGTTTAGCTTGTGGTAGAGAAAACCCAATCCAATACTTTGTAGTTAGAAAAACACAAGAAGCTTCCCTTGGCAAACTCAATAGTTCCAGACTTGGAAGTGGATCATCCAGTGATGCCTTGCATAATAGGAATACCGAAAATTCATAAGTCTCTGACCAAACCACCCTTCAGACCCATCATCTCAGGTTCAAAGTCAAAAACATATAACATAGGAGTAACGATCGATAGATGGACGAAACATATTTATACACATGTACCATTCATCATCAAAGACTCATGGGATTTCTTGAGTAAACTCAGTCCTGACAAATGGACAGAATAATGTACATTCATCACCATTGATGTATGTGACTTATTTTCATGTATTCCTAAGGACGAGGGACTAGAGAGATTTGCCAGGAGTCTTAGAAAGTTTTCTACATTGACCTGGGATAAAATAAATCTAATCATGGATATGATGGGCCTAGTGTTGGATCACAATTATCTTACTTTCGAGGGTGAATTTTTCAGACAAAGCAAGGGAGTTGCTATGGGCATCTTGTGCCCCATATTTGCAAACTTGGTTATGTCTGATTGGGAGAATGAATTCATTACCAACTGTGCATTCTCCAGCTACATCACCTTCTATGTAAGATTTCTGGACGATATATTCATTCTGTGGAAGGGACCCAACGAGACAATACCACAATTTATTGAATACATCAACGAAACTACCAATTTTTTGAAATTTACCTATGAAACAAATAACTCAGGTATTTCATATTTGGATGTGTTCATAGGTTCCAATGTGAGAGTCTTACATCCAAGATACATAGAAAAAGCACATTCTCTAATGATTATCTATTTTTTGGAAGTGAACATCCACCACACATTTTCAAAAATATTATGAAGGGACAGTGCATTAGATGTGCTAGAATGTCATCAACTAGAGAATTCATGGAAGGAGAAATGGTTCTGTTAGCAGATTTATTTGAAAGGAGAGGATATCCCAGCAACATGATTAGTGACACCATTGAATTTGTCAAATCCCAATGGGGAATAAAATACAAACCACTGCTAGGTCTTGATAAAGAGATTAACGCTAACTTGCAGAATGCAAATATGGGTAGAGTGTGTGTTCTGACCTATACCCCTCACAGCACCAAGATTAAGGACATTATAAAGAAATATTGGGACATTATCACAGTATCAGATGTCAACAAAAATATACTGGGTGAGGAACCTAAGATAGTATACAAAACTGGTCCCAACATAAAAAGATTACTGGAACATTCCAAGTTAGGGAAAGGCAGAAACAATAACAAAGACAAGGTTTTCACCAGAAAGTGCGGAAGATGCAAACAATGTACACATATAAACACCAACAGTGATATTGTTTTGAATGACATTAATCACAGTAAAATTAGGAGCATAGGTGGAAATTGCAGCACCAAGCACATAGTATATTTAGCTCTGTGCAAAAAATGTCCAGCCTATTATATAGGCAAAACAGAAAGAGAGTTAAAGAAACGTATTTATGAGCATTATTATAAAATTAGGAAAATGGATAGTAAAAATGCCCTATACAGACACATCAAGGAATATGGTGAGGGACACACATTCTCCTTTATGATAATAGATGAGGTGAAGGAAATTCCTTTTGGAGGATTGGAAAACAAGACTGGCCTGTAAAGAAAGCAAGTGGCAGATTTTAACTGATTCCACCAGGAATCCAGGTATTAACGATTTTATAAGTATAAAACCATTTTTAATTCTTGATATATAATATTTTTATGGATGCAATATTTGATGAAATGTAAGTACACATAGTGAATTTAATTCATGTTTTAGTATTTCAATCACAATACCATATGAATAATTATTTTTAGTGACTTTTAAAATCAATATTTATAATTATATATACATTTGTATTTACTTTTGGTATGTATATACATAAATCACCAAGATTTATATGTTTTTTATATAGGTCCAATATTAGTTATGTTACAAATGGAGTACTGTTTCTTTAAATTGAGTAACAAAGTTTTGGCGCCAAAAACTGTTTTTAAATGAGTTAATTAAATGTTTTGCACTAGTTCTGATGAAGTCTGCGATGGTGCAGATGAAAGCGCTCAACTAGTGCTTAAGGAATGCTATCGTTGTAATAAAGGATTTATTTTCAGTCTACAGCGCCTTTTTGCTTCCTATGAGTTTGGAACTTCTGAGTTTGTTTACATAGCAATTGTGCTAGTGCTTCATTTGCTTCCTGCAAGTCTGGAACTATTGAGTTTGCCAAGGGAAGCTTCTTGTGTTTTCTAACTACAAAGTATTGGATTGGGTTTTCTCTACCACAAGCTAAACGGATAGTCAGGACTTCCTGAGCAACCAGGCATTTGCTCTACAACATTTCATCAGCTTTTACAAACATTCTAAGGTACTTTTTATGCTTGTTGTGGTCTCCCACACAGACTGTTGTGAGTTGTGTTCAAGTTACTTTGCATCATTTGGAAGAGTTACAGGAATGTATATGCCTGGGATATAAACAGATTTAGTCCTACTTTACTTTTGAACTTCTAAACATCAGTGTATAACAGTGTATGAGTTTGGAACTTCTGAGTTTGTTTACATAGCAATTGTGCTAGTGCTTCTAGTGCTTCATTTGCTTCCTGCAAGTCTGGAAGTATTGAGTTTGCCAAGGGAAGCTTCTTGTGTTTTTCTAACCACAAAGTATTGGATTGGGTTTTCTCTACCACAAGCTAAACGGATAGTCAGGACTTCCTGAGCAACCAGGCATTTGCTCTACAACATTTCATCAGCTTTTACAAACATTCTAAGGTACTTTTTTATGCTTGTTGTGGTCTCCCCACACAGACTGTTGTGAGTTGTGTTCAAGTTACTTTGCATCATTTGGAAGAGTTATAGGAATGTATATGCCTGGGATATAAACAGAATTAGTCCTACTTTACTTTTGAACTGCTAAACATCAGTGTGTAACAGTCTTTTTGTTACACTTTAGTTCAACATCTTGCCAATTCGGCGAAGCAGTGAGGTTTCTGTGGATTTAAAAGGAGTGTTTTTTCATCTTTTTTTCGTTCTGTTTTATCAGTGACATAATTCAAGTTTCATATACCCGTGTCATTCTTTTGAACTTTAGTAGCTATCCCAGCTACGGTCCACCACTAGTCTATCTGCAGGATCTGATTATATTTTATCAGTTGTTTGTTCTTGCACAACCTTATTAGAATTACCACAGAGATGGAACCATTTTTGAGAAACCTAAACAACTTAAGGAATAATTTTTTAGTGAGAGGCTATGAAAGTCAGATTCTGGAACCCATTATAGAACTGAAAAGGACTGAAGCACCTTCACTCAACCTCCCCAGTAGAAAAATGTTAAGTAATTCCACAGAGAATAACAAATGCAAAAATAGCTGCATCCTGACATACATTTTGGATTATCACAGTATCAAAAATATTATTGAAGAAAACTGGGACATTGTCACAGGAAATCCTTTTCTGATTAACATCTTAGGTGAAACCTCATCATTTGTTTATAGGAAGGCCAGGAAAATTAGAAGTTTTGTTGAATTTAAACCTAGACCATGTGAGAACACTAAAAGATGTGAAACTAATTGTACATTTTGTATATTTATACAGCAAGGTGATAGTTTTTATTGCCCTTATTTAAAGAAGATCATTAAAACCAGTGCAGGGGGCGACTGTAACACTACAAAAGTAGTTTACAGGGCACAGTGCAATGAATGTGATGCATTCTATGTGGGCAAGACTGTAAATAAACTCAAGCATAGGATTTCATGTCATCTGTCAGAAATCCGCTCTGGATGTAAAAATAATGCACTAGCCAAACACCTTTCTCTTCATAAAAGACAAACAGGTTTTAAGTTCCAAATCCTGGATCGCATAGACATGGGTGATCTTGAAGGAGACATCCCAAATATTCTGGAGAAACATGAACTCATGTGGCAATTAAAGCTGAACTCTTTTAGGAAGCCTAGACTAAACTACTACTGTTCAATTAAAAGTGCATTGGAACTTAAAAAATTGCCACATTGTTTACATGACTAATTGTATTTTATTTTATTTTATTCTACAAATTGGTTTTAAATACCATTTTAAATCAGTTGAAATTTAAGTGTATATTTTGGTTCTATCATCATACATACATTTTTTTCTTATTTTTATTTTTTTCTGGCTCTTTTTTCCACTTTATTCAAAATGATGTGTAATAACAATACTGACTAATTATACAATTATATATATTTTTATAGATTGTTTTTAGGGTTCTTGTACACAGACCTGAAGAAGTCTAGAAGGACAAAAGTGATCTTTGTAACAATAGGTTATGAAAATAGAAATTGATTTTTACATGCAAAATGTATTATATTTATATATATTTTTTTGATTGCCAAATGAACTACGGTTGATATATTTCCAGCCATGTAGTATATTATCTACTTAATAATATGTTTAAATAAGAGGTACCACATCATTATAAATTTTATTTAAAGTACATAAGGGTTTTATATTATTATGACAGCTACTAAGTAGGGCAGGACCAGCTTGAATGTCACACTGATGGGGGAAGGGATGTGAATTTAACAAGTGTACCAATGACACTTTGTTTTACAGCACAATAAACCACTCCCATGCCTGATAAAAGGTATGTATATATTTAGGAAAGCTTGTGAGGAAATTATTACTCTATTTTTGTTTTACTTGGATTGCTTGTCTGTGTACTTAATAAATAAAGGATTTTCGACTGAAAACAGACTGCCTGCCTTGCTTGGTTTACTTTCGAATACTTAGTAATGCTGTACAATTATATATTTTCTATTATTATTTTTTGTTTTGTTTTGTTTTGACTTAAGATGAGTTTTAAGTTCGCTACTTCTACTACTGTTGTCTGATCTGATTAATATACAATGATTAACTAGAAATATATGGACTGAAAATCCTCCTCACAGAGAAGTTTCTTACACTGTTTTGTTTTAATCTCATATTTCAAAACTTCATGAGATAACACTAATTCATGACTTGCCGTGGGTTTTTTGCAGGCTTCATGAGATACAACTCTTTCCTTATTTAGACGACCTGCTGATTCAGGTGTCCTCTCCAGACACCCTTTTGCAAAATCTTCATTTATGTGCTGCAGATCTAGGAGGACTTTATTTGGTTTGCTTGTAATTCACGTAGTCTTACCTTAGCATTTTTAATAGCAGCCTTAGCAAAGTCACGAACATACTGGTTTTGACTGACTGATAGATATGGTGAACAAATATGTTCTATTTCATTTGTTTCGTCTTTAGTGTCTTCATCAGTGCCAGTACTCTTTTCTCGTTCTGCTTGAAAGGAAAGTGGTGTGACATTAGTAGAAGGCGAAGGCGTGTTTACAGGAGTCACTATAGACACAGATGTATTTTCTTGTAGTTCCATTTTACTTGGAATAGGATCTACTAGTATTTGGTTCTCTTCTGATTCACATAACCTTGCCTTAACATTTTTAAAAGCAGTGTCGACAATGTCATGTACATACTGGTTTTGACTGGCTGATAGATATGGTGAATAAAACTCTTCTGTTTCATTTGTTTGCTCTTTAGCGTCTTCATCAGTGCCAGTACTCTTTTCTTGTTCTGCTTGAAAGGATAGTGCTGTGACAATAGTAGAAGGGGAAGGCTTGTCTACGGGAGTAATTATAGACTTAGAAATATTTTCTTCTAGTTCCGTTTTACTTGGAATAGGAGTTACTAGTGAGAACCTTTCAGATGCAGACATCTCTGAAGCAGCATTTCTGACAGTAGCCTCAACAAACTCATTAATGCTCTTTCTATCAAGTGCCGACACATCATATGAAGAACAGAGCTCTGATACATTTGTATTCCGTTTAAGCTCTTCACCAACTTCTCTAGCCAGCTCTTCTCGTACATAAGCAGATTCATGTGATTTTCTTTTAATTGAAGCTTTTGCTGTGAAACCTTCAGATGCATATACCTGTTCATCAGCTTCTTGGAAACAGGCCTCAACAAACTCTGGAATACCTTGTCTTTTAATTTCTGCAAAATATTCCGAATCATCGATGTCTGTTTTATTTATTTCTTGTTTAGGTTTATCAGTAACTTCTCTAGCCCTGTCTTGTTTTGCATGAAGAGTCACTGGTGTGATTGAAGTAGAAGGGCTGTGCTTATCTTCATGAATTATAGGTACAGACACAGAGATGTTTTCTTGTGGTTCCCTCTTACTTGGAATAGGAGCTACTTGTGTGAAACATTCAGTTGCACATACCACTGATATAGTGGAGTCATTAATACTGTCACCACACTCAGAAGAAATATGTTGAGAATCAAGTGCTGCTGATGCAGGAGAATTTTCTTCTGGTTCAGTTTTTTCTGGAATGGGAACTTCTAGTTTGAAAGGTTCGGATACATATTCGTCTGACATAACCTTCTTCACAATCCAGTCAGCAAGTTCATTAATGTTTTGATTATCGCATGCTGGGATGTGATGTGATAAAAAGTCCTGTACTGTAGTTCTTGGTTGTTTAGGGTCTTTACCTATTTCTGTAGACTCCCCTTCTGGTTGTGTTTGAAGTTCATTAGACATGAGGTGAGTAGAAGGGCTGCACTGTTCTACAGGCACCATCACTGCGGGCTCTTCTCTCCTCTTCTCTCTTCTTCTCTCCTCTCTACCTGTTAGGAGTATAGACAAGAGGTTTTAGGTGAACATTAACATTCAGGCAGTTGTCCATTCAAATCCAAGAGAATGTTCTGATTTGTACACCATTGTGCTGCACACCCCCTTCACCATATCTGCTTATTTTCTGTGGTATAAATCATAAATACAGAATTAATATGGCAGATTTACTAAAATTATTTCATTAGAAGCTTTTAAGAAGATAGCTAGTAACATAAGAAACATTTATAAATTATCCCCTTTGCTATCTGACTGGTACTTTTGTTATATATACTTATCCTGATCTGACTGTTATACCCCAGACATGTAAAGTAATTTCAAATATCTTAGTCTACATGTTGCATGCCTTTATATGCCCAGTTGTAATATCTGCAGTAAACTCGATATCTGACATTAGCGAATGTAATTCACCTTAGAGCAAAATTTGTCCACACAGAAGTTAAATGAAATAATGTCAGTAAAATGCTTTCATACAGTGCTGGTTGTCAGAGGGCCTTAAGAGTGGGGCATACAGATTAAATGAATGACCATCTCATAGCAGTTTACCCTCTACTGCTCTAAGGGGGTAGGGTGAGATGCTACCACTGCATTAACTCCTTACTATTGATGCAGTTCTGAGCGCACATCCTCAAGAAATGTAATTATAGGTGGTTAAGCAGCTGGCTTAGATGTATCAAACTTCGTGTATTTTTGTGGGAATGAAAACATTTTGGTACCTGGTTCGAAATGGTTCTTTGTAAATTGCCTTATTAAAAGAGAAATCTTATGACTAGATATACCCTAGCATCAAGAATTGCAATAGTAGACATTTCTAGATGTTTAGTGCCACTATATACTGGTTGCTTGAGAAACCAGATTCCTCTCCACCATTTTCTGTACTACTTTGGTATCCTTTAGTATCAGGAAAAGAATAGTTAGGAAATCACTGATTAAAGGAGTTTCAAAATTATACGGGGTTTGTGGAGCTGAATCCTTCGTAAGTCTGGAAAAAGGGGAAACTGGAATATGTATCCATTTGTGGAGTGAGTGAAATAATCTCACAATACTTGGAAAAGGAGAAGTCTTGGATGAAAACCCTGAACCCCTTCATGTCTAACACATGTCCTTGTGTGGTAAAAGATGAAGGCTTCACAGTGTAAACATGTTTAATAAGACTTAAGAGTTACTGTGATTACTTTCCTTAAGAAATTTTCATTAGAAATGTAGTTTTAATAGATGGATTTGTTTGCTAATGAGATGAGAGCAGATGAGTAAGGGGCAGAAGATAAGGCTAACAATTTCTTACTCTTTAAAATCATGTATAAATTCCTTGTTCAGGTTTCTGATGAACTTGACACAGTTTTTCCAATCATCTCTTCTTAATGAAAAGTGCAGTGATAGTCACCGGGAGGAATCTGATGGTCAAAAGAAGATGTTTTGGCAATTTTTAACTGGAAAGTTATTACAGTGGTGTAGAAACATGAATATTATGCCTTTATGATAAGAAAAAAAGTGTAGATGTGTACTTTGCACTGCTGAATTGTGTGTCAGTAATGTATTTCAGGCCCTTGAGCCCTTGACTTGATTCCCAAATGCAACAACAGCGTATTTGAGAGGCTATAGCCTTAGAGTTGTTATATTAAGTGAAGGTTACAGCGAGGGAGGTACAAATCAAGGGAAGTACAAATCCCTTTATCCCATTGAAGCATGAATATTATTTCTGAAATCAGGATAAAATTAAATTATTTTATTTTTGAGATAACCAGATACAGGCTTTTAGGTTTCATTTTGACCAGATTTAATTCACTGGTCCATCTAGTAACCAATATCCCCATGTCTCTGTATAAAGCAGAGCTGTGAGAAATTTCTCTTTTTGCAAAGGCTTCATATTATTTCCTCTTTCACTCACGTATATGATAAAGTATGTACACATTTATTCAGATTCTGCCGCTTGCACACTTCATTTATTTCACTGTTTTCATCTGCCTTCTGCAACAATAGAATGGTTATTTCTAGAATCGTATTCTTCTCTCTAAGCATAGCAATTATTTGTAGTGTCTGCATTATTTAAGAGAATTGTAAACATTCTGAATTCTCTGAGCCATAATGTTTCTAAAAGCACAATTTGCAAACATACACTTGTACATATATGTGCACACAAAGACAGAGACAAATAGAAAGAAAGCTGTCAGCTTAGGAAATGTTAGAATCATAGAAGTGAAAGAAAATATTAGATCTTGTATATTTTCCTTAAACTTTTATGATTCAAACAGTGCCTAAGCAGAGGGCTTTTACTCTATATTTGCATGTGCATGTGTGCAAGTTTGTGTGTGCGTGCGTGCATTTGTAATACGAATGTAATAACTATCCTAGGAGTTTCCTACCTGAAAGGAAAATGCTGTTAAGGGAAAATACCTAAATGTCTAAAAGCTGTTGCTGTTCCAGTAAAGGTGAGATCTAGGGACCACATCACAAATGAGAACTAATGTTTCCCTTTCACATCTATGATTCTAAGAGATGCACAAAAATTATGTACTTGACTATATACTGAGTATGCCTGTGTACACTATTAGCCTTAAAGGTGCAATAGGTAAATGGTGCAAACTGCATAAATATGGCACTTAGATTATGTTGAGACACAGAATGTCAGTTGTCATTATTGCTGCATGCACTTTTGCACAGATATGTTCATCATTGCCTCTTTCATAAAAAGCAGTTTGAATTTATTAAGGCTGGAGAGACAAAAATGCCACTTACCAGGAATGGGCATGGGTTGTAGTTTTCTTTCTCTAGGAATGGGAGTTTCTGGTGTGAAACTTGCAGATGCAGATTCCTCTGCTGGAAGTTTCTTCACATCTGGTTCAAAAGATTTACAGCTTTGTTGACTTATGAGTGTTGATGGGCAATGAGATGAAATGTCCTCATACATTGGCTGTTTAGATTCTTCCTTGACTTCTGTAGCCAGTTTCTCTTTTTTTGTTTGATGAGTAAATGTGTGCTCATACTCAGGAATGGTCTCTGGATGCACTTTAGCATGACAGGAAGGCTGCTTTGGAATCTTCTTTTGAGTACAAGGTGTTTGTATAGACCCTGCTTTCATGGGAGCAGAGTACAGATGCTCATCAAGTGATGAATCTGAGGAACATGAAACACAGGAAAATAACTTCTTAACTCTCTTTTTAACTCTCTTTTTAAATTTCTTCGCACTAGAATACGCCCGGGAAAGTAGTGAGCCAAATTTAGAAGGACGAGATGCAGAATCTTTGTGGTCCATAACATCGCTTGAGGTAGTGTCTTTTACAGGTGAAGACACTTTAACATGTGGAGGCCCCACAACTAATTCATTAACCGTAACATTGCTGATGCTGTGAAGGCCCTGAACACAAGGCACACGATGGGATTCAGCAGCTTCTGCTAAAATGACAGGGGCTGACAAATTATCTGAAATATCTTTTATTGATTCAGGCGAAGTAGACAGTGATTTATGGTGGAGTGAAGATATTTTCCCATGCCCCTTGGAATTGACCTTCCTTTTTAGATTTACAGATGTAGTAGTGATA
This sequence comes from Protopterus annectens, assembly GCF_019279795.1. Lineage (NCBI taxonomy): Eukaryota > Metazoa > Chordata > Ceratodontiformes > Protopteridae > Protopterus > Protopterus annectens. The sequence goes on from NC_056746.1 coordinate 463,074,802, forward strand.
CTAGCTTCTTTAGGTGCACAGAGCACAGATTCATCAATAGCATTCCCAGTGCATGTCCCCTCGTAACTTCTACAAGGTACACTGCGGAAGAGCTCTACTGGCACTCGAAGAGGTCGTTCTGTAGCATTTTTTTGAGTACTGTGTTTCACACTGTCTGTTTCTTCTGCAGAACTTGGTGATATTTTCACTGTTTAAAAAGATATTTGCATTAGTGTTTCACATACTAGCTCTTAGTTTGCTCTACAGCGACTGACACAATTTTTACTTCAGTTCAAACATAGTTGTATCACCTTAAACAGAGTTGAAGCTAAAGTGTTTTAGGAAGTTAGAAAAATATCTGAAAAAAGATACTGCATGAATATAAATTATTTCTGTTTCCCCTTCATGAAAGTATGTTTATAGGTATGGTGCTTTGAATAAATTGCTGCCAAATGCTACACAAAATTAATTGGCACTACCCTCGTATATATTATGTCTGAATCCACACCTCCCTTTCTCCAAGCAAGAATGAGCTGCCTTAAACTGATGCATATGCTAAAACCATTCATTTCCAATAAGTGTGAATTTGTGAATATGTTAGAAGAAGGGAGGATACATGTAGTGTTCATAAATTCATCAGTCTATTTAGAATAACTACAAAAGTTTTTTTTTAACTATGATGCCAGCAAAATAATTTTTCAAACTGGCTTCAGTATTCAGAAGATCATTTGCAGATAAGGAATGAATAAATATCTGATGGCTGTACTTGTACAGGTTTTAGGGCTGTGGAGCAATCACTGCATTAGGTACCACTGAACATCCTACATGAAAGGACTTTGGTCAAGCCCATCATTTTAATCAAAATTAGTGTTATGCAGGAATAGTGCACTGAGGCAGATAAGCCTCAGTCTTCCAACCAGGTATTTCCATTAGCACTCCTGATATAGAGGATTATGAATGGGTCTCCAGTCGTAACCTGTTTATTATCTGTTTGACACATGGATGCTAAGAAATTCACCTCATGAGCGAAGCCTGAGAGGTGAATTTTGGCATCCACATCAAGAACACATAAATGAAGGTTGTGATTGGAGACCCAATCATAATTCTTTATAGAGCATGGAGCTTCCTCTGTTCCATGTGGTACTAGTACAGCAAAAAAAGAACAAGAGCAGCAACAACAACAACAACACAACAAAAAATGCTAAGCGATAGAGCATTTAGACACGTATCAAGGTTTCAGAGTGTGTATCCATCAGTGAAAATGCAAGTGAACACACCATGTTATTCAAGCTACTTTCTAAATTTGTAAGAAGGGGCACCTTATCAGTATGAACAGCAGGTAGAACCAAATCTTTTATTCTGCTGCTGTCATTTGCTGGTCAGTATTGGCAGATTTTACAATGTCCCATTAGACCCACCTTTAACAACTTGAGCAAGGACTGCTTAACATTTGTTACGGTCAGGTCTTGCATGACTGTAGTACAACTGATTTGTCTTTTTCGAAATATCAGAGCATAACCACTGTGCTCCATGCACTACAATGTAATGATTGCCATGACATGTTCAAATAGGGAAACAGAACAATATTTCAAAACATAAGCTTCTTTCTCATATAATTTGTTAAGAATAATATAGTTTCTGACTACTTTAGAACTTTCCAGTCTTGACTTTGTAGTGCATGCAAATTTATTTGAAGTGTGTTATATGTTCAACACCCTATTTCTGGCAGCAATGCTGTGTTTAATTTCTATGCAGATTGTAGAAGTAAAAAGTTTACTTAGCATACTGCACACAATGTGAAGGAGTTTATATAAGTAAGACGGACCGTACACTAAAACATGGGGTCTTAAAACACTGTAATGATAATAAGAAGGAGAAGGTGAGTAGTGCTTTATTAAAACGTGATGGAAAAGTGACATGAACATTTAGTTTTAGAGTTGATTAATGATACTATTAGAGAGGGAGACGTCTGCTATAAACCAGAATGTAATAAACTGCAGTGGATTTTAGATTTTAGGGCTGATTGTAGCCTGGGATTAAATGATCATGTCTTTTTAAAACTGGTAATGAAGCTAAAAGGCTTGTTACAGTGATCTTTTTATTTTAGTGTGTGCATTTGTAAGATTTTTGACTTTCTATAATTTGTTTGGTTGTGACATTGTTTTTTAAATGATTGTGCTTGTTTTAATTTTTTTTACTGGTCTGAAGAAGTGAAATATCTGTGAAAGTGCTTACCTATGTTTAAAATGTAATTAAGATCTATTTATTGATTTAGCTAGAGTGGACATCCTTTGCACTTATGAGAATGCCACACCAATTTCTCTAACTCATCCACCATTAGAACTTTGATTGGTTTACCTCTTTGTATTCAATGAATTCTCTATATACTTATTGTGAGAATGACCCAAACAAAAAACACTTTCAAAGTGTGAGACAGCCAAGGATATGCTTGTGTTATGAAGCTGTAAGAGAAGAAAATACTATGGGAATGTAAATACTATGAGCATGTCGTAAATTTATTTTATTTATTCTTTGTTGATTAGGTTAGCCCAACTATGCTCGTAGACTCTTCTCTGTGGGGACTTGAAGTAGTGTTTATAGTACTAGGGTAAATTTGGTCAGAGTATCAAGGAACTTCCCCTACTCTTTTCAGTTAGGAGCTATAAGATCTTTACTTTTCACCCAAGCTACCACCAATTCAAACTGATGGGACCGGAATTTAACATCTCATCTGAAGGTTGAATGTGACAAGTAATGAAATCTAACAGGTTTTAAGTTTAAATTGAACTTCTAGTTATTCAGCTTATACTTGGAGCCCCAATAAAACAGTTCTGAAAAGATTACCTTTTAATATTATGAAAATGGTGTAAGTGCCAAATATTTTAGTTTTTGTAAGATGCACAAATTGTGGCTGAAAAAGCCATGTGATCAGTTACAGTACCAGACTCGGAATATCTGCTGTAATCTGATAAGAATACCTTATATAAACCGGAGAGCATAATAATAATCCTATTTGTCAGATAGGTCCTTAATATTTATTTATTCTCATTTATTTATTTAGCATTTGTTTACCGGGGTGGTCTATCTGGGTCTACAGAACCCATTTTCAGCTGAGGCCGGGGGGGGGGGGCTCCACATACAGTACAATACAAGTACATTATAGTCCAAAAACAATAAGTGACATGAGGAATACTATACAAAAATAAATTGACAGAATGTAAACTAGGTAGTATCATTATAGACAGTTTTAGGCATTCTAACAACATATACATAGCCTATGAGTAGATAACGTGTATAAAAATAGTATGTAAATAGTACAATGTATGACATCAGCTGTTATAGTACAGGAAAAGAAAAATGTTGGTTTAAGTTAGGAAAATAATAGCAAAAAACTTAATGATGCAGAAAGATAGTGACACAGTTAAGAAGAATAGAGGCATTACAGATTGAGCAGTCGCTTAAAGATATGGTATAAGGACAGATGTAGGATCTTATAGACTGTGAAGGAGTGACATGTGGTAGAAGAGGAAGAGGATGAAGCTAGTGTAGAAGAAGAGGAGGAAGAACTGAGCAATAGGCTGGATTTATACAGGAGCCGATCCATGTATTTTTGAGATGATTTTTTAAAGAGGCTTTAAAGTGGGTTAGGCCAGGCATAGAACTGGTAGCAAGAGGTATTGAATTCCATAGTTTAGAAACAAAATATGAGTACAGAGAGTGGTCTATTTTGTGTATAAGGTGTGACTAAGCTTGCTAGCACAGGGCAAAGAGTAGGCTTGAAAATAAGTTTGTGCAAAGTAGATAGCTGAATGAAAACAAGTTGGTTGGGAAGTTTAAGTCAGCTTAGTTCTATTAGCACTTCACAGTCATGTCTGTGATATTTAGAGTTTGTGGTAAACTTAGTTACTTTGTTGTAGCCCTGTTCCATCTTGCTTAGGGTAAAAATTTGTAAGTTAGTTATGATAAGGCACCATAAAAAAGGGATGGAAGTAAAAATGTTTGTGCTAAGAAAACTTTGGTTGCTGTAGTTATGAAATGTTTATTTCTATATGAGTCCCTGTTTTTGATGAGTTTTCTTTATATTTTCCTGTATACGGTGATTGAAGGAAAATTTATTGTTAATGATTACTTTTAGAAGTTTGGTTTCCTACACTATTTCTATGACAGTGTTGTCAGACAAAAAGATGTTAAAATGACCTGTGACAGGATAAGTGTTTTTGGGGTGGAAGAGTACTAATTCAGTCTTCTCTGGATTAAGAAAGAGTTGAGCATTTCTTAGCTGGGATTTGACTGCTGCAAAGGAGTGTTGAGTTTTTGAAAGCAGTTCTGGTAGTGATTGAGCTCTACAGATTATGGTGGAATCATAAGCATATTGCATGAGAGTTCCAGGGTGGGAGGAAGTGTGAATATTGCTAGTGAAAGTGCTGAAAAGTAGGGTTCCGAGGATAGAGTCTTTAGGAACTCCTCTAGGATTGTAGAGAAAGGGTGATAGTTTGTTGAACCATTTCACAGCTTGTTTACAATCCTCAAGGTAGCTCTGAAACCATTTTACTGTGTTATGTGAGAAGCCTACGTTAGACAGTGTATTCAGTAATAGGGAGTGAGAGACAGTGTCAAAGTCCTTAGAGAGGTCAAGGATTACGGAGGCTGTATAGCATCCTGCATCTCTGGCCTTGTTCATGGTGTCTGTAAAGGATAATAGGGCTGTAGATGCGCTGTGGCTGGGATGGAAACCATGTTGGTTTTGGGGTAAAAGATTGTTTTGCAATAGGTATTGCATTACCTGGTGATGGATACCTTTCTCTAGAATTTTGGATATGGGTGACAAGATGGATCTAGGACAGAAATTGGTTAGTTCAGTAGAGTTGCCTCCTTTGTGGATAAGGGTGATGCAAGATTGTTTTCATGTGGTTGGTAGTTCTGATTCAGATAAAGACCTTATCATATGGATACTGATTGGGTAGGCAATTGAGTTGGCAGCCATTTTGAGGTAGTGTGGTCGAATATTATCAGCTGAGGTAGAACAGGATTTTAGTTTTTGTAGCAGTTTCTTTGTGGTGTTTGTCAGTATGGGTTGAAATTAGACTGAGGTTTGTGTGACATTTTCTTCCGTAGGGGGTTATTAATGGGGTTAGAGGTAGTAAATTGTAAAGGATTGGTGCCTAAATAGTTTGTACAGTGGGGGAGATGTTAAGGGTGTTAGTAGATCTACTATTGATTTTATGAAATGCTTGTTAAAGTTTCCATCTATTTGTGATGTAGAGGTATCAGGTGATAGGGTGTGATCTCTGTTTTTCCCATGGTTAAGTAGAGCAGATATGGAACCCAAACATTTGGGGGGATGGTTAGTTTTATGCTGGAGTTGAAGCTGGGATTAGTATGATTTCTTATCTTTGTTTATTAATTTTGTCACTTTGTTATGTAGTGCTTTGACGTTGACATAATTTTGTTAGTTTTTGTTTAGTTTCCAGGTTTTCCAGGCTAGGTCCCTTTGCTTCATCAGGTGTTTACTACATACTTTAGAAAGCCATGGGAATGAGTTATTTTTGATTCTTTTCATATGAATGGAGGCTAGAGTATTAAATATGTGAAGGAAGGTGTTATTAAAGAAGAGTATGCCATCATTATGGGGTAGTAGTTTAAAGGGTGTCCAGTCTATTTCATGTAGGAGATTGTTGAATTTATTCTGACAAACATTAGTTGAATTTCTAACCGATTTTACAATGTGTACTCTTGTTCATTAGTAGTTTGTTCTTATGGCATAAGCTGATAGATGATGGCTCAGGGAAACAGAGACAGTGTACCTGAATAGGAATAATTGGTGGGTGGGATACTAAGATCCATTCTAAGGTGGATTGGCAGGTAAAGTCTTTGCTGTATCTTGTTGGACTATTGATAAGCTGTGAAAAGCCATGCAGACTGATACTATTTGTAGAGGAATTGGAAACGATGGCCTGCCAGTCTATATTTACATCTCCTAAGATGATTGTTTCATGCTTTACTGTTTGGGATGTCCAGGATGATATGTATTCCAACACTGGTATATTGTGACCTGGTGCGATATATATTACTATTATGCAAATTATTTTTGTTGTGGTGAGGTTCAAAAAAGTGATTAGTACCTCAGCATTAGAAAAGGTAGGTATATTACTGGTGTATGGTGAGATATTGAGTGCAGACTAATATAGAAGGACTATCCCTCCCCTTTTCTGTTTTGATCTATAAAGTCTGATTATTACAAACTTTGGAGGTAGTATTTCTGAGTCTTTTAGATTGGGGTGTAGTCATGTTTTTGTAAGGGCTAATACATCAGGTATATATTAATCAATTCAGGCATGTAGTGGGAATATTTTATTACATATACTTCTAAGGTTCAGTGTCAATATGTTTAAATCTTTGGTGTTACTTTTGGGATTAGAATTAAAGGGTGGGCCTGAGTAAGGATGTGTGTCTCCACTTTTGAGTAGATAGCTGATAAGGAATAAGTACCATGGTATATGTTTTTTATACATAGAGGATGGTACTGGCATATGGCAGGAAAGAACTTCAGAATATTGTAGGGAACACTGCTTTAATAGTGGGCAAGGGCAGCTGATGGGAAGGTGGCAACAACTAGAAAATTCAATTTATTGAACAGAAATTCATGCCAGGTTACAAGACTTCAGTCCCATAGCCACAACATTCATTATCAGAAGCATTATCACTATGCAAACCCAAGTCTTATATCAGGAATTGCTGCTTCTGAATTATTCCAAATTTTGCAGGGCAGTTCTTTGGTAGAGGGGCATTCTTTCCCACTAAACATTTATACCAAAAATAAGTCACCGTAACATATAAGTAAATATACTTCACAAACTGAATAAACATAAAAAAGCAACAGATGTAAGAACACCACAAATTCTATTTATTAAGCGCTTTTCATCCAGCACAGTGGCTGGACTTCTTCAGATCAAAGAATCAACTTCATAGACACTCTTAAATGTTTAAACAATCCAGTCATGTGACCAGTGTCTCATTTAAACCTCACAACAATGTTCAATTAACATATCACTTGATAAAAGTTCTACCATAGTTAAAAATACAGAGTTAATAGCCCTGACTAAAGAACAATATAATAAATAATTAATTGAACATTGTTAAGAGGTTTAATTGAGACATTGGTCACATGACTGGATTGTTGAAACATTTAAGAGTGTCTATGAAGTTGATTCTTTTATCTGAAGAAGTCCAGCCACTGTGCTGGATGAAAAGCGCTTAATAGAGTTTGTGGTGTTCTTACATCGGTTGCTTTTTTATGTTTATTCAGTTTGTAACATATGAGTACATGAGCTGGAGGTAGTAGAAAGGGGTACTACATTACAAGGAAAGCAGCAGATAGGGTAGCAATCATTATACACAGACCCTGTGTTGGAGACAGGCCTTTAAAAAGTAAATACAAATAAAATTTTGCTCCAGTCAAAATCTGGCTTGTAATTACCAAACCCTTTATGAATTCTCAGTTTTAAGTAAGTGCCATTGTAGAACACAAAGGTCTGCTTTCATACCTTTTCTGAATTTTTTCAGACTCTTCTTCAGTTTAGCGAATGGCATTTTCTTTCTTCTTGTATTAACCTTGAACAATAAAGCACATAAGGACATTTATAAACTAAATAAAAATTCAGAATTTCAAAGTCAGTTATGCACTAAATATATTTATAGAACAGAATACATTCAGCTCACAAACTTTGCTGATTTTTCCCTGCCAGTGATATATTATCATTAAATATCTCTCTCTATTCCCTGATCTTTGTATAGCAGTGTTCTTGCAACATCTATTAATTAATAACTTTCCAGAAGCATTCTGTTTCTATTGTAAAGAATGTGCTTGCATTTCTTCTCCATCCAAATCTTTATACCTTTTAGAACAGAAGCAAGCACCTTTCCATAGTCTTGCATTGTGTTGTTTTTACTATACACACCAAGGTTATGTGTGGAGACTGAAATCTTGTGTTTTTTTATTAAATTAGGTCTCAGCATTTTAGCTGTGTTATGAGTTTACTTTTCACTGTGTGTTCTTTCCTCTGGAAGTGAGTAATGCTGCTATAGTTGTATTCAAAGATCATGTAGACTTAGCCATCCCATTTAATGAGACTCAGTTTTTTGGTCTGTAGTATCAGAATCTTTTTGAGGACCATTATATATATATATATATATATATATATATATATATATATATATATATATATATATATATATATATATATATACATTTTGTTGGAGTTTAGTTTGACCCATAGGCCTTCTTAGGGTGCATTTCCCTATGCGAGCCTCTCACCTAACAGTTAAGAATTAATAAGGCCTCCATCTTTCTGCAAAATTCTAACTTTTAGTTATTCAGCTCATACTTGGAGCCCCAATAAAACAGTTCTGAAAAGAATACTTTTTAATATTGTGAAAATGGTATAAGTGCCAAAAATTTTAGTTTTTGTAAGCTGTCCAAACTGTGGCTGAAAAAGCCATGTGATCAGTTTCAGTACCCTACTCAGAATTTTATTTATTTTACATTTTTTGACCTGGCTAGTCTAACTGGATATATGTCCATTTTCAGTAGAGGCCCGGGGAGATAATCTCCGAGACATAAACAAAGACATACAACTACAATAACAATAACAAATAGGAAAAAAATATTTATACAACAGTAACATATGTAGTACAGCATACAGGTTAGCATAGGATATTCAATGAGGGCAAGAATCATAACAATGTATTTGTCTGCAGTAATCTGATAAGAATACCTTATAGTAATAATAATCCTATTTATCAGCTAGGTAGGCACACACAGTCCCTTTTTAAGGCGACCTCAGACCATTGTCAGGTGACTTAGTGAAGGTCATACAGTAAACAAGTGAGGGCTCAGGGAATCAAACTCTGTACCACAGTACTAATGCTTACAACCTTAACCTCTGCCATGATTTCAAAATGTCTGTGATGTCACCAGGTATGATATTATAGTGGACAGAGCCAAATATACATTGCTATTTGGAATTCCTTGAGTCAAGAAAGGAATATTTCATTTCCCATGTAAAAACCTTACTTGTTAAATAGAATAATTCTACCTAAACTAACCCTAAAACTTAAAAGTTACACAGCTTTAGCATCTCTGATCACACTGTTTCTGATGCTGAACCACTTCAGTGCAACATCAGAGGAAATGCCATCAGTAGTGTTAAACATGTGCTATAGGAAGGTACATGTAATTAGCCATTATGCATCCTAATGGTATCCTCAGTTCTTCTCAACTGTCCAGAATTTTGCAGAACATAACTGATTTTGCCTTATATTTTTGCTGTCTCTCATAAAAATTTTAATTTTCTCATAAATTACTGAGTATAGTCAGTCTGTAAAGGCAATTATTAGTGTCAGGCTTCCTACTGTTCAAAAATTCATGTTGAAGCAAAACAAGTTACTCATTTAACTTTTAAGTTAGAAGAATATTTAAAAAAGTGAACAGGTTTTTGGACCTTTGTCCCCTCCCCGACTGTTTTTAGTTTTCTCTAAAATTCTTGAACAAAGAAATTGAGAGATGTGCTCCCACCCCGACACCTTCCAGAGCAAATCAAAAGGTCTGTACATTGAAGAATAAAAATATATTTAAACATTTTTCAATTGCACATAAATTTGCAAACAGCTACCAAAATATGGCTTGTACAACTGACAAGTACAACCCCCTCCAAATCCTCATTGTGATAACCTCCTCACAATCCTCACTGGATGCAATGTTTCAGTACTTTAGTAAAATGAAGATAATTTTCCGTAATGTGCTGTTATAACCTTCATCGTGCTCATTTTATACTGACAACGTCCCTTAAAAGAAATCAATCTTACCTTTTAATAATCTGAAAGTAATATGAATCTCAAATGTATAACTTTTGCGATTAGATCCAAACTGTAAACACGACTGCTCAGCTTTAGTATTTCTTGATAATAGCTAAAATAACCAGTCCAGAATTCCTTAAATATGGTAAAGAACTTGCTGAGGTCACAGACCTGCCATGGTAATGACAACTGTGATGTCACAAAGCAATTATGATGCTGCAGTGAGAAGAACCAATCATATTACTTACAACTCATTGTGTCGAGAAGGTGTGAATTTCATTTGTGATGTATAAACATTCTTTGTTAACTCATTAACAACTCTTAGTTGTTTAATGTCAAAACACTAGCAGAATTCACACATCTTTCCATTTTGGGCATTTTCTGAAAAATCTATGTAAAAATCATAACCCAAGCAATGTTAATATTTTCTGGACTACAGTTTGTATTAAAACAGTGGAAACAGCAATGTGACCTGTAAAATGTCTTCAGTACAATAATATTAATTAAGAACACTGACAGCTATTACATAAATAATGCACTATACTACAATGTACAAAAACCAAGAATCATATTTTTCACTAAAGATTCACAAACAACTTCTCATATCATGGAAACTGTACAGCCTAAACATATAGTTTCAGCGCTCTTTCATCAGGCATTTATGAGCTTTCAAATGTCAGGAATAAATTCCTTTGGGTGCTTCTTTATTAAGATATTTACAGAATTATGCAAACACTGTGTCAAGGTGTAGAATTTGCAGTGCAAATATCAATGCTAGTCTTCTTTAACATCATCTTGGGTTTCAGTGCTAGTCAGTCAGTTTTTGAAATGCTAATGCACAGCTGGAACTATTGCATATCTTTGTAATTATTTATGACTAGCAGTATCTACAGTACAATGTACTATAGACACATACAGCGGAAATGTATTCTTTCTGCCTCCCACCATGACATTTCACACCGTATCTCTCCGTAGCATGTAGCTGTCATAGTGATGACATCAGGAATGCAAATATGAAAGGATGAGTAATAAGTGAGAAACACTGAATAATATTTCCATCCCAGGAGTTTTAACAGTGGACATGTGTTACCAATAAAATGTACCACAAAGAAATGTATCGCTGCCTGGGTGCCTGAACCTGTGAAACCCTTATTAATTAGGCAGATAACTTTTCAGTTGTTTTTCTTTTTAGAACCACAAATGCCACATATCTGATTGTCAAACAGGTTTAGCACCCCTGACCACATTATACCTAATGCTGGACTACTTTAGCATAACACCAGGGACAGTGTATCAATGGTATTAAAACAAAGTTATAGAGAGCTGCATGGTATCAGACAGCGTACTTATGGGTGTTTCAGCCCCCTTAGCAGTCCCTTCTTATGCATTCAGCTGTTTCTGTGTTCCATGCCTATAACTGTTAAAACAGTACTAGGATATGGAAGTATCAAAGGTAGGCAGAAGAGAATATAAAATAAGTCCTGAAGAACACTAGGTGCTGATGGCTGGCTGTTTGGAAACAAATTAGTTACAGTGTAACACAACTCAGCATAACAGCCACATTTATGACTTCATTAATGATGAACTTCTCCTTCCGATATCAGTTACCTTGAAAAAGTTTCTGATAGTGATATCAAAGTTGATGTTATATGTGTAGGCTTTAGTTGGAAGGGACAATACTTATTTACATACACACTGAAATGGGAACTACAGTTCTAAATTAGTGTTTTGTCAAAATTCACTGCTTAAGTTTTGCACCACCGTTTGTGGTACATAAAATGCCAATCTACATTTTTACCCAATTGTCAAATGCTTTTAATACCTGCTTCATCTCAAAAGGTCGAAAAGTATCCCCATCATCAAATTTGTTTTCTCCACGTTCATGCCACTGAAATTTAATGGTGACCTTTAACCTCAGTGCCATCAAAGAGAAAACTTGAGATCCATCCATAGACCTTAGTGGACACATGCTCCCCGGGTGCAGAGATGCATCAATTAAATGCTATGGAAGATCCCTAAGGTGAGATCACCAGGGAAAACATGTAAGTTTATTTTGGCAGTAATTCAGTAAAAAGTCTACAAAGACTTTTAATAAAAAAGCCGAAATAAATTAGAGTAGACTAGGGCAATATGCATTGTGGCACTTAACTTTCAGGGTGGCACAATGCAGTCTTAAGATATGACTAAATAATTTAATGTAGGCATGCAGCCTACAATGGTACTGGTACTAGTAATCCTGACCTAATTTGGAATCCTGACATCAATATTGCCTTTATTTTCCAAGGGTACCATTCATACAATTAAAGGATGGTGTTCTGACCCTGTACTGCAGATCAAATGTGCAGCAATGAGAGTTGGGAGGGGTAACTACAGTTGTCAGGTGTGTTGTCAGTTTACATGTTCTAATATCTAGTGTGCCCTACCTTGAGTACAGCTGCTACAAAATGTGTGTAAAGTAATTCTTAAACTATCAAACATGAGCTGTATGTTGTGTATATAGCAAACTATACAGTTTGCAAATCAATTTTTATACTGGTCTAAAGTTACAACTGTAATTCCACTATGTTTTTGTGTGTGGGTGTATGTCTCTGCAAATAGCCTGTTCATTTGCAGGTAAAGCTTAGGCAGATTGCAGCAACATTATATGTCAGAAATGTAAGCTTAGAAAGAAAGGTATTTCATTACAAAGTATACAAATTTGCCCATGCCTGGCATCAAGCCTTTCCCTTATCAGATATTACCCTGTCTGAGGGTAGTTGTCATCCAGATAGCCATGAGGTTACTTTGTGCTCTTGCAAGCAGATGCCCCAGCAAAAAGTGCATTTTTGTATTTTGGCCTAACTTTGCCACCAGTGGTGACATGAGCATTTGCATCACCACAAGGGCTGCTTATGGCCCGCTGTTCATGCACAAATGTTTCCTGACGTGCAGTGGCAGGGGCTGCCCTCCTTAGCTTGGGCATCCATGCCCATGCCTTTCCCATACCAATTCCCCTCATCATTTCAGGACTCTGCTGTCCTGCCAAGGCCCTGTCATTCAACTAGTGTACAAACACCACCATCCCTCACACCAGGATGGGCACTTCCTGCCTTTGCCATCAAGCACCAGAGCTGCTAGTCACATTCAGGTCTCATGGGCTATAGTTATAAGATTATCCTTTTACGCCACATCAGCAGGCTGCATAATCAGGATTTTTGGAAATGAGCATAAACTTGGACAGTAGCTTCCAAAATGTACCCCTCTGAACACATATTTGACAAATGTAGCCATCCCCCATCCTCACTGGTTGAAATAAATGTTAGAGTGGTTTAGCAAAATGCCAGGAATTCATGTTAATAAACTTTTTAGCAAAACTTATCATATTCAACTTGCATTAGTAACCCCTTTAAAACAGTAAAAATGTCATTTTAGTATTTTGAAAGCCCATTAAGACTTAAAAATGAAAGTGCAATATGCCTAAGTCTTGGCTGAAAAAAACTGTGATTATGTTCAGTAATCTTCTCAGAATAACTAATGTAAGGTGCTCACCAAAAATGTCTCATGGTACTGGCTGCTAGGCTGCAGTTCAAATGAAAAAGGAATTGTATTTCTTCTTCTGGCTTTTCCCAGTTAGGGGTCACCTGTCTGCTCATGATTGGCAATGGAGTTTTACAGTGTCAAGTTGCCAGTCTGGCACCCAACATTCCACAGAAGGCACACACATGCACAGACACACCTAGGGCCAATTTAGAGAGTCCAATCTACCCACAGCATGTCTTGGGGATATGGGAGGAAACCAGAGCAAACCCCTGTGATGACAGGGAGGACATGCAGACTACACACAGAAGGCTCCCCACCTGAAGATCAAACCAGAGAATCTCTTGCTGTGAGGTGGCAACACTAACCGCTGCACCACTGCAGCTGCCTGAAAAAGGTATTGTATTTATTTTATTTAAAGTCAGCCATTATTTTTTTTTAAATTAAAACAGTTGATTTTCTGACTTTGTTTTGTTTCTGGAGCTCAGAATTTCATACAAGTGTAACTGCAGAGGCTCAGAAATCAATGGAGTTTTGAGAGATATTAAAAAGGGCATTGACTTACTCCACTTCTTGTTCTGTTTTTAAAACAGCTTGGTACTAAACCTGTTTCATATGGAGAATAAGGCAATTATACCTTAATAAAAGTTTTTTGGCCATTTTGACAACAGCAGATATGCCAGTCAAAAAGCAGCTAAAGGCCTTAAAACACTGTAGTGTGTTGCCAGACCAAAGTTACAGTGGACACCCATCCTAGAGCACTGTGAGAACACATATTCAGTTACAGGTTTCTAGAAAAAGGGTCAACAAAAATTCTTAACTGGGAGTGCCATACAAGGCCAAGCAAATTTACACAAGGACTGGAAGAATCATAAATGAAAACCAAACAGTACCACCAAGCTAAAAAGGAGAAAGATACTTTTCAATTAATTCTGATGATGTTGTAAAACTGCTGAAACAGTGACACATTAGGCTACCCCAACTAAAAGGATGTGAGTGCAGAAGTCATACTGAGTGAACAGGTGGAGTATGGTGCTTCCTACTGTATTTTCTTCCTACTACTTGCTGACCATTAACTTTCCCAGTGATCTGACCTCCTTCACCTTGAGGTGAGAGACCTACCCTCCCCTGTGGTGGCCGACATAAGCACCTGCATCACTGCAGGAGAGGCATCATACACTTTCCCCCATGGTGTGCTCCGACACACACATGCCGCTTGAGAGCTACCATCATCAGCATTGTGAAATCCATGTCCCCCAGCCAAATGCCATTCTGAAAGTACAAGGCTTCTCTTGCACAGAAGTGTTGGCCCAAATGGAACCACCATCTTCTTCCTTCCAGGATCAGCTCCTTCCTGTGCTAGAACAGGAACAAAACGGTGCATTTGCCCACAAAGTGTCAGATTATCATATTAGCAAAGTGAATGGCTACCAGTTTGGTGTGGTGTGTGTGTGTGTGTGTGTGTGTGTGTGTGTGTGTGTGTGTGTGTGTGTGTGTGTGTGTGTGTGTGTGTGTGTGTGTGTGCACTCATGGAGTTGTGCATATATGCTTTCAAAACACTTTCTTAATGTACCAGTTATGGCAAATTTCAAAGCATCAAAGTATTGAAACTAACTGTATTTAATTTATTTACCAAATTCCACTGTCACTCTCTACTCACTCAGTGGTACGCCCTAAAATAACAACTAATTCTGTCAGAGACATAAAAACAAATTGAGAGTTTTTGTGTTTTACCAATTTTCTTGTATTTGACAACTATCTTCAAATAGGATTACATGAAACACAAGTAATAAAGTCTTAGCTTATTAAGACATATTCATTGGATGTTTGCGAAAAGGTGGCTAACCAGTATCCTTTTGCCGTGGCAATTGCAATATGGTGGGATAAGGAGGCGGAGACTGATATGAGAGAAGCAGAGTGGAGCTAGAAGTCAGCAAGAACATATATGTTGTCATGCATACCAGGGCTTATTCCCAAAGCCCTAACCTCTGGTATGTTGCCTATATTTGGTAGGCAGGGTTAGGAAATGGGAAGTGGCCTTCATAAACAGGGCTGCTCTGATCACTAAGGTGGCCCCTCCTCCTAGGCCCTCCCATACACTCCACTTGGTGGTTATTCCAAGTCCTGGACTTTATCAGGGCTTGGAAAGTGATCCATCCATGCGAGTACAGATTTTCCCCCAAGGACAGTCCCCCCCCCCCCCATCCTTGCAAGCTCTGTCTGATTCCCCAGCATGAATCTAAACTTTGGTGGCTTGGGTCCTAGTAAGACCTTTATCCTTGTACACAACCAGGCTGGCTAGTTAATGGTGATATTTGGTGATCTAGATGCTATACCTTGTTTCTGAAGTTGCAAAACATAGAATAGTTTCCTCACTACTGTAGATAATGTGATGGTCAAAGGCTAGATTACTGTATATGTTCCACCTCAAGTCTCTAACTTCTGGATCAACTTGTGGGGGTGTGATGTGAACATGATAGCTATCAGCGTGTGGATGGCTTCTCTTACACTAGTTATTTGTCTGTGTCAACCCTTCCTGGAGAACAGGTGGGAGATTCTATCACTACTCCTAATTTGCAATCATCTGCAGATTTAGTTAGCTCGAGGGCCCTTGACATTTGCCTTGATTTTAGAGTAGTAAATGTTAAAAACAAGCAGACCCAGGACCGATCCTTGAGCGACTCTGCTTATGACTGGCCTCTTTGTAGAGATGGACTCCCTGATTCTAACTTCTAACCTGATTCTAACCACCTGGCTATTCACCGGCTGACATAAGGGTTTATACCTAGCCTTTTGAGTTTAATCAACAATGTCCAAGCGGGGTATTTCATCAAATGCCCTGGCCACGTCAAGGTAGGCAGTGTAAACTGTTTTGTCCTCATCTATTGCTTTCATGACTTTCTCAAAGAAGTCCACCAGGTAGAGTAGGCATGACGTGCCCTTGACTAAACCAAATTGGGTTGGGTCCAGTGTCTGGAGGTTTCCTATACAATTTCCATGATAATTCTTTTCATGGTTTTGCATATTAGACTAGGGAGACTTATGGGACTGCAGTTTCCAGGGTCAGTAGATGGCCCACTATTGTGTACAGGGATGACTGTTTCTGTTCTCCAGTTGTGAGGCACAAAGACTGTTTGGTGGTTACAGTTAAATAATTTCACACAGCCTGATAGGTCATATTTCATGTTATTTAGAAAGCATCCTTGGATATTGTCTGTACCCATTGATGCAGTGTTCTTGGCCTTAGAGAGGTGCTCCCTAGTGATAGTATGGGGAAATTATATTTGATGGTATTTCCTGAATGGAGGTTGAGTGGGAGAGTGGGGTAAAGTTAGAGGTAAATTTGGCTGCCAGTCGGTTTGCTATATCTTCCTGAATGATATGGGTGGCTTTATTAACAAGGAACTTTTGCACACAGGTGCATATTGTCTTTGAGGTAGTGGACATAATTAAAGAAAGTCTTGTGGTTGTCCTTGCCCTGGGAGGCCAAATTTCCTCAAATATGGCTTTGGTAGATTGTTTATCCTCTGAATTGTTTGTGTAGTTTGAGAGTGCTTTTACTCTGCTGGGTGCTACACCTCCTATTGCTGTCCTTTTGTTATACAGCCTAAGGGTTGCTTGTTTTTTGAGGTAATTCTGTACTTATTCCTGGTGGGTGCAGCTGCCTCTCTATTCAACTGTTAACATGCTTGTATTGGGGGTTCTGTGAAATGTTCCACATAGACAGGGTTTATGGAAGCATGAAATTTTGTGCATGCTTGTGTGGGTGTGCCTTCTTTGAAGGCGGGGTGCCACGCTGGCAACTTGACACCATAAAAATTCACTGCCAGTCATTAGCAGACCGGAGTTCCGCTGTGGTGACCTCTAACTGAGAAAAGCCAAAAGACAGTTATCACTTAATAGCAAGGCATTAGTCTTAGAGTAGTTCCTTAACATTTCAGGTTTAATTGAGGTTATTGGTTTTATTTTTGCTTCAAAAGAGACCGTTTTGTTATCTGGCCTTAGAGAGAGGACATTACACTAGGGGCTATATCACATCGTCAAACTTGTATAAGTTTGAATGATGTAATATCAGACCCAAAAGTCCGAAACTCAAAAATAGTGAAACCATGGCACATTGATTTTTTTCCCAGGGAAAAAAAAATGGTGGGCCATTTTTGGGGCTTTGCTATTTCATTCACTGTGGTGCGATCTCGGAGTTCGCATATTTAAGTAGGGGGTGTGTGGGGGACACAGCTCCCCATGTTGGGGGATGTGGGGGGGAAGCCCCTCACTTTAGTTTTAGTTTAAGGTTTATGTTTTTTTTTTTTTTTTTTCTGTTGGGGAACAGTGATTTTTCCCTGGGAAAAAAAATCACTGTTCTGTGTGTTTGTTATTGTGCGGTTTTGGACTTTTGGTTTCGATATTACATTGTCCAAACTTATACAAGTTCGACAATGTGATATAGACCCTTACACTAGGGGCTGTGCAGCACTGTCCCATATTAGTGGGACCAAATCCAGTATGTTTGCTCCTCTGGTCAGCATGTTGAAAATCTGGTCCAGAGTTTGTATTTACAAAATCCAGGGATCTCTGTGCCTGCATGTTTGGTGTCACGTACAATTCCCAGTTAATAGTGAGGTAATTAAAGTCACCCATTAATATGGTATTATGTTTAATGGTGAGTGTTTTCAGTAAGCTTAGATATGTGTTATGGGTTTTCTGGGTCATACAAGGGGACCTACAGCTTGTAAGGAAGTGGAATTGGATTCTGCCTCTGGTGATTTGAATGTGAAGATGCTCAAGTGCATCATCCTGCTTGATCAGCCATGAGGTGTATTTATTTTTGAAGTAAGTCAAGACACGTCCATCATTAACCCCTGTCTGTGTAGTGGCTGGTCTAAAGATGTGGATGGCATTAAAGCCTTGCAATGCTGGTATTCTCCCCACAGCTTTAAACCTTGTCTCACTGATTGCACATACGTCAGTATTTTGCAGGTTGAGGAGAGCTTTTAGGCAGTGGAGTTTATTCTCTTGACTCCTACCACTGATCAGTAACATCTTTAGATTTTCTTGGTTTTGATGTGCTGTGTCAGAAGTGCTTTCAGTTTGGCATTGCCTTAAAAAAGGCACAATGTTTTAGCTAATATTCAAAATCCAAGAGGGGAGAGGTGCAGACAATCCCTGACAAAACAACATGGTCTATTGAACATCTCCTTCCATGCTGACAAATATTGCACCCACTTAGAATGACACCGAAAACTTAGCCAATTCTAAAAGTCATTCATTTTCTTTGTCTGTATTGTAGCATCATCCTTGGAGAAGGTTAAATTCTGCTCAGTGCTAGGCTCATACCAGCCTGGGAGACATATTCAGAGATGATTTACACCCACGTGGACTGTGACCATGTCATACTGGTACTTAGGGTCCAGTGATCTGAGTGCATGTGTAATGTGCTAGATTCTGGTCCCTGCTAAGCAACTAACCATAACTTTCTCCGTAGTCAGCCTAGTGAGAGGGACATCAGTGTGTTTCCAGTGACCAGAATGTTCAGTTGTGTGGTGACTTGCCTTACTGGCTTAGACGTAGAGGTTCCAATTAGATGTGGTTGTGTGTGTTGATGTGGGTGTTGTTTTGAAAGTCTCAGCCTCAGCCTGAGGAAGAAGGGATTGAGTTACAGTGAACCTCGATGAAATCAAAATTTGGTCACATCAAGATATTTAACAAGGGTTACAATTAATCATAAAAGCAGTAATAGTAGAGGTGCATTAATAAAGATAACATGGACATTCAGTTAGGTAGGTTAGCACTGTTGACCAGGATTTTATTCCATTTAGAGGTAGTGATTTGCGGACAGGGTGGTTCATGAGTTTGCAGGACTAAGTGTGAGAATATTTCACAAAATGAAGAAAGAATGGCTGAAGGAGGAAGATGAGAATAAGATGACTATGAGGATAACAGGAAAGTAGTAGGTCTTCAGACTTGTGGTAGGAGAGATAGAGTGAGATCAGATAATGTGATTGTATGAAAGGCATTGGCATTTAGCAGGTATCTAGTGACAGGCTGACAATCCTCAGTTAGAACACTCAGATTATATATAACAATACATATTTATAGGACTTTCACAAAAGTAATACTAAAATTGGTGTTGGTGCTCATTAAACCATTTCTGCGTAGAGCCTGGAACACTCTCCCACTACATGTTAAGAATTCTTGACAATGCAGCCACTTTAAAATGATTATGTAAATTTCACCTTCTTACAACGTCATGACGCTAGCCGCCTTATAGCCATCTTGACCTTACAATCTTAATTTTGTCTCCTCACATACCTTTTCCATATCTGCTTTTATTTGCACACACTTTACCTCTACTGTCTCTCATATCACTGAATTAACAAAGATACATTCTGCATCTACCTGTTAATGTACAGCAGTCAGTACCTCAGACATCACTGTAACTCTTTTCAATTTTTACTATACCAATGCTTCCAATGGTAAAATCTTGGAACAATAATTTATTTATGACAGCATATGATTTTAGTCATTGATTTAAATCATTGTGTTGTGATCTGTGTTATTGAAAGATAGTATAACAATAGTAAGGAAGTAGAAAAGTCTTATGTTTGTCAGCATGACATTGCAATCTTTAATCATATTCATATCATTTTCTGACTATAGCTTTAAACTATGGATGAAACTTGCTTGAAAAATATCATGGAAATCTTTACTGATAATCCAGTCATGGTATACAAAAATAAATAAATAAAATAAATAAATAAGCAAAAAAACAGAGTTAAAGTACTTTATGTATAATGAAATAATAAAACACAAAATTCATAAATGTAAGTAACATAATTATACTCTGGCACAAAATAAATACTTTAAATCCACTTCCTGTCTTCTTATCACCCTCACCTCATCTATTTTACTCATAATCAATTTCTTAATATCATCTATCATCTTGATTTAAGAATTTGTTAATTTTTATTTTATTTTTTTTTACAGTTTTACCAATTGTAAAATAAACCTTGTTATGCCTTGTATGCTATGTAATGTTTATCTCTGTAACATGTATTCTTTGTCGGAGCTTTTCTCCCCAGGACTTCATTGAAAATGGGTTCACTTGGCCCAATGGACCATCCTGGTTAAACAAAAGCAAATAAATAAATAAATAAATATTTAAAAACTTTTTTTTAACAGTTAACTATAAAAATATTAAAATATGAAAGCAAAATAAACAATTAAATTGAATTTAATGAAAAAAAGTAGTAAAAAATTTTCATTTTAAGTATTTTATGTGGAGAAAATTTGTACATTATTGGCAAATCAACTGAAAAAATGGTCATCTCAAACAATTTGATAGTCTCTTTTTTCTAGAACAAATAGAAGATACTTCCAATAAGCATATTAGACTAGCTTTACTTCAATTTAATTTAATTTATTTTTGACTCGGCTGCTTTTTCTACAAAACTATCACAATCATTCACTATTGTTTCTATGAATCAGCATTCTCACATAACTGCAATGACATTTTATGTCTGTAAACATAATGATATAATATTAAATACTAGACTGAGTTCTAGACAGCTTCTGAGCTGGCAGGGAGTATGATCCAGAATTGCTCAGTGCCTTCAGAGTTTTTTCCAGTGAGATGTAGAGGGAAGGAAATCCTGCAGGTTGGAAAACCATGCTTATAGGATTTCATACAGTTTGTCAATATGGGACGTCCAAAGCACGTCAAACCTTACTAGCCAAACTAGAAATGTATTGGTGACATTGAAGTTAGTAATATATTTTATACAAACTTGTAGATATAGAGGTACAGCACAACAGTGGGTATTAACAAGGGCCACTTGTTATCAGCACTAATTTGCATTGCAATTCCTATGTTTCAAAATCACAGGATCAGTCATTTGCTCCAGTCATAGTTTTCAATTAAATGTGAGTCAGTCATTTGTGGTTTTGAAGAAATGTTTTCAATCAAATGTGTCACTGTCTTTTTTATTTTTTGATGAAATTGCTTTAGATCAAATGTTACTATAACATGCACATATGTCTCTGTTTGTATATATATATATATATATATATATATATATATATATATATATATATATGCTATATGTGTGTGTGTGTGTGTGTGTGTGTGTGTATATATATATATATATATATATATATATATATATATATCTATATATATATATATATATATATCTATAGATCCACTTTGAATCATCGAATGTTCAGAACATCGACGTTCTAATCATCAAGACCAGAACATCGATGTTCAGAACATCGAAGGTTCAAAATGAACCACACAAAAACAAAAACACTTACAAAAACTATTTTATGCAGGAGGGCTTCACCCCCCTGCCCCCCCACACCCCCCTACTTTAATATTCTAACTCCGAGATCGCACTACAATGGGGTAAGGGAAATCTCCCATGTACCGCTATATGCGGTAGCGCTAAACGGGAGATTTCCCGTACCCTACCTGCAATGCCAACACTTAGATGGCACACACACAGAAACACAACATGCAGGGAACTTTGCTGCCCTGCATACGCACCCAAAATTCTACAATTTTACTTACCTGGCACTTCCACTTTAAACCTTCGATGTTCTGAACATCGATGTTCTGTTCTTGATGATTAGAATGTCAATGTTCTGAACATTCGATGATTCAAAGTGGATCCACACATATATATATATATATATATATATATATATATAGATACTTTTTTTTTTCTCTATACACTTCCAATTCTTTTATTGTGACAACATAGCAATTATGCTTAAAAACCATATTGCATAATAGTCAGACTGGTATATGCAGCATGTAAGTGGAACCAGCATGTATGGCCGTGTGTATGACTTTAGGTAAGTCTATGTGCACCTCACAGCTGCATGTGGCATGGTTGTTCAGCACTGACATTGCTTTCATCTAGATATCAGGATAGCAGGGCATCAACACCATTCTCTTCACTACAAAAAGAAAATGGCAGCCTTGAAACAGCATGTTTTTCATTTCCCTACAAAATCAAGAACTGATTTTGAACATTCATTTTTAAAATTTTTTTTTTTTTACTTAAGAATGAAGTTGGAACTTCAAGGTGCTCATCATATGTTAACTGTAACAAACTTCTGACTCATGTTTGTTATTATAACACCTTTGCTGTTCATAGTGCCTGCTTTCCGTGGTGCATGTCCAATGATAGTGGAGGTATGATTGCCTATGGACAAACTGTATATTATTCATTTGTTTGTACTCTGATTTTGATTATATTTGAAAATTTGTCAGTGACTATAGTGGGACCACTTGGATTTTGGAATTGTTCTAGCTGGAACCAGGTTTGTGATCTACTCCCCTCTGTATTGTATTGGACGTGGGTGTTTAGTCTCTGTTATGCTGATGAGGCACAAGTTTTTCTTTGATGGTCTTTTGTTGATTATCTAACATTCTTCAACTGGTTCTTTTTTCAACAGTTTGTAATATTGTTACTGAGATTATTACAATTTATGTAACATAATACATTTTTGCCTGTAATAACATTACACTTGATACCTCATTTTGCTGTAGTTGTGCTGCATGGACATTGCTCATCACTATGCTTATGTTTAGGAAACACTGACCTTGGTCCTATCTTTTCTTGTAAAGATGGTGTCCTGGTGAACATGTGCCTTTTTACTTGCGCACTGAATTAGTTTGCCTCCTGAATTGTTTTGGAAATCTTTTATGAACACTTTACTGTAATGATGATTTTTGTGTGAATTACAGTTTTGTTCATGCTAGTAGATTGCAAATGACTTTCTTCTGTGTGGACTCAGTGGTTATGGATATGCCTGCAGTATTGGTATGCTTGGACAATCTAGTCGATGCTTCAAATATGGACTTATTTAGAGCATTTTCTGTATGCCCTTTATCAGCATTTTGCTAGTATTCAGTTTTAAATCAAAGAGCTTATTTTTTATATAATCTAACAATGTTTGTATATACTTTCTTTAACACTTGTGTTGTTGTTTCCATTTTTTCACTTTGATGTATTCAGTATTTAGAAAATAAGTTGAATCTGAAGTTTTGTCATTCCCTAAGAGGATGTTTTCTAACACAGAGACATTCCTCTCCAGCGATGACTCACAGTAGCAAATTATAATGTGAATAAAACTAATAGAATTAATTAAAAAGATATGACAGAATGATCCCAGAAGCCTAATTGCTGGTGGTCTGCCAAGTAGCACTGGCTATGCTTTTGATGGTAACTGTTACATTATTGCTCTTTAACAAGGACCCATCTCACTGAAATGTTATAACTTACCCCAAGGCTGTTGTGACCTTAGAGGCTGTTATAGTAAAAATGTAAGTGCAGGCCCGAAGCTCCCTGCACAGAGGGAGTACTTCATCAAGGACAATCATTTTTTAATCATTTAGGAAACTGGGATAAATTATATTTATTTATTTTATTTTACATTTGTTAACTGGGCTAGTCTAACTGGATACATGTCCATTTTCAGTAGAGGCCCGAGGAGTTAAGCTCCAAGTTAGGACAAAAAAAAAATTAATACAATAAAGTATAAGGATACATGAGCAAATATGAAGTGTTAACAGTATGCATAAACAGGTTATCACAGTAAAATGCACAGTGCATGATACAAGAATAATAAAGGGATGTAAATACAATCAGAGTAGTCAAGAGACATATGCAACATAGTTTAAAAAGGAAAATAGAATTGCTTAATGAGTAGATGGGTTAGGCAGAGTAGAGTATGTAGAGACACTCTGACTAGTCAGGTTTAGTGCATTGACATATCCAGTGTGTTTTCAGGAATATTTTCAATTTGTTTTTGACTAGTCAGGTTTAGAGCATTGACATAACCAGTGTGTTTTCAGGAATACTCTCAATTTGTTTTTGAAAGAGGATAATGAGGAAAGTATGGAGAGTTCGTTTGGAAGGAGGTTCCAGGCTTTCCCAACTATATTAGAGAAAAGGGAGTCGCCAGCTTTGTTATATGTTTTAGTGGTATGTACTAGAAGTTTCTGAGAAGACCTTAAGGATTCTAGGTTTTTATAGGGGGTGATTTGTGTCGAGAGAATAGGTGTTTTAGAAGGTTTGTAAAGAGTGTTATGGGCTATAGTTAGCTGATGGAATTTAATTCAATTTTGAAGTTCAAGCCAACCTAGCTGTTTTAAATTAAGGCAGTGATGGGTTCTAAAAGGATTGCCAGTTGCAAATCTAGCTATATTATTGTAGGACATTTCCAATTTGTTGAGATTATTTTTTGAAAGGTTAGTAAAAATGGGTGACACATAGAGTAGAGAAGAGATTAGATGAGTGTGTGCTATTGTGGTTCAAGCTGAAGGTAGGAGAAAGGATTTTATCCTATAGAGAGAGCCTAGCTTTTTATTGACTGTTTTTATAGTATTGTTAATATGGATGTCAAAGTTCAGATTATTGTCAATGGTGACTCCTAATAGTTTTGTGGATGGGTCTGGAGATATAATGGTATTATTGATAGAGTTTATTGAGAAATCCAGTGGAGGGGATTTCTTGGTAGGAGAGAAGAGGAGGAGTTTAGTCTTTTTGGGGTTTAGGAGAAGGCATCTATGTGTGAACCATTGCTCAGCTGTATTGAATACTTGTTGGGTCAGATAGAGTAGTTCAGAAGAGGAGGGGGCTGAGCAAATGAGTGTAGAGTCATCTGCATATTGTATGCATGTAGCTTGGGGGATGGCAAGGTGAAGATCGTTGATGAATATGGAAAAAAGTAGAGGTCCAAGGGTAGAACCCTGGGGGACTCCGAGGTTGACAGGGAGATGAGTAGATAGAGACTTGTGCCATAGTACGGCCTGTTGTCTTTTATCCAGATAGGACTGGAACCACTTAATAGAGGATGTATCTAGTGACAGGGATTTTAGTATTGTGATGAGAATTTGGTGATTTACCATGTCAAATGCTTTAGATAGGTCAATGAAAACGGCAGAAGAGAGTTTGTTAAGGTTGCGGTTATTGTTAATACAGTCTGTGAAGGAAAGAAGGGCAGTTGTAGTGCTATGTGAGGGTCTAAAATCATGTTGACAATTGGCTAGTAGGTTATTATGCATTAGATGATCAAGTAATTGTTTGTGGATGCATTTTTCCATGATCTTTGCCAGAGGTGAGAGAAGGGCAATGGGGCGGTAGTTGGAGAGGTCTGTGGATTGTCCTCCTTTGTGAAGAGGGATTATATGGGATGTTTTCCATAAACTGGGAATAAAACTTTCAGAAATAGTCCTATTGATTAGGATAGAAATTGGATAGGCAATAGCTTTGGCTGATTGTTGTAAGAATTCAGCAGGTAGTTGGTCTGCTGAGGGGGAGCAGGGTTTTAGTTT
Organism: Protopterus annectens; assembly: GCF_019279795.1. Classification (NCBI taxonomy): domain Eukaryota; kingdom Metazoa; phylum Chordata; order Ceratodontiformes; family Protopteridae; genus Protopterus; species Protopterus annectens. The sequence goes on from NC_056746.1 coordinate 463,100,498, forward strand.
TTGTAGAAGGGTTAGAATATATGATGTTGGGACAGGTTGTAAATGAAAAGTAGGGGGTAAGTTTGGTTGTTTGGAAGGTAGAGTGAAGTTGTTAGGAGATAGTTGACTGGCTAATGTTTGTATAGCATCTGTAAAAAAGTTGTTAAAGTCATTGGCTATGATTATTGGTGTTTTGTGTTCTGAATTTAGAGGATTTGGAGTAGTGGATTGTCCTGGGTGGAGTAGTTGGTTAATACTAGGCCAAAATCTCTGTGATTTATTTGTATGGGCTTGTTGGGATTGGAGGTAGTAGTTTTTTGTCAGTTATTATAGCTTTCTTCGTTTCATTTCTTAGTTGTCTAAATGTTTGTTGGTCTATAGGGTTTTTTGTTTTTCTCCATTTTGTCCAATGTTTGTTTCTTACATTGATTCTATGTTTGGTTTCCTTAGTAAGCCAAGGAGCGCGTTTGGATTTAGTTCTAACTAGTCTGGTTGGGGCATGATGGTTGAGGATGGCAAGGAAGTTGGAGTTAAAGTAACTTACAGCTTCCTCTAGAGGTAGATTTTTTAGGGGTGACCAGTTGCATGCTCTTAGTTCCAACTGGAGAAGTTCTGGGTTAAAGTTCTATTTACACCTTATGTTTTTAATTGATGTTGTGGAGGGTAAATTGATTCTCTGTCTGATAATATAGGTAAGAGTGTGGTCACTTAAGTCATCAGGGAGGGTTCCTGAGTCATAGTTGTGAGGATGATGGTTAATGAGGATCCAGTCTAATAAGGTTGATTTCCTGTTAGATTTATTTATCCTGGTAGGGGAGGTGATGGTTTGGGAATATCCATAAAGGTTAATATGGTTTGAGGGGAGGCTGCCGCAGAAGCAGATCCAGTCAATATTTGTCTCACCTAGAATAATGGTTTCTTGGGGTAGGTTTTGGGAAAGCCAGCAGAGTATATTTTCCATGGTAGCTATGTTATTTCCTGGAGGTAGATATATACAAATGACATAGATGGATTTGGAATTGTTAAGAAGAAGTTTGGAGATTAGGATTTCAGCATTAGAGTCTATAGGTGGTTTGCAGTTATGAGTAGTTAATTGTAAGCTAGGTTTATAAAGGATAGCTACCCCTCCACCTTTCTTGGAAATACGGTCTAGTCTCAGGATATTATAACCAGGTGGGATGATTTGATTATCTTTGGTTGAAGGTTTTAGCCAGATTTCTGTTAAACAGAGAATATCAAAGGAATATATTTCTGTTAGAGCATGGAGTTGTGTTACTTTGTTATTTATACTGCGTATATTAAGATGAGCAATTAAAAGTGAGTTAGATGGTCTAGAAAGGGCTTGAGAAGGTGATTCCTTGGGGTTGAGGAGAGAGATGGGAGTTGTTGGGGGGCCTGGGTATTGGTGAATATCACCATCCTTTGCAAAGAGTAGTAGGCTTAGATAGTATAGGGTTTTGAACCTACTGTATAGAGATAGACATTTTTTGGCAGTTGAATTGTTAAATTTTGTATGTAGAGTTCTATGATATTTTGGAAGTGCGTAATTAGATGAGGATATAGTATTAGCATGACTATGAAGTACAGGTGTGTATGTAGAGGTGGTTACTTTTTTTGAATAGTTTAGGTTTGGGTCAAGTGGATTCTCAATTGAGGTGATAAGATGTGTAAGGATTAAAGGATGTAGTAGTGAGAGAGTGACTAGGCATGTGATATAGCATGGGATGGGTAGAGGTTTCATTATAAGGATAGATATCTGTACTTTCTTGGTAGAGGAATAATAATATATTAGGTGGAGATGAGAGAGTGATTAGAGTAAGATGTGATAGGAGGAGAGTAATGAGAGGATAGAAGTTAGAGGAGTGAGGTAATAGGGGAGTTATTAGGATAGAAAGGAAAAGAGGAGAGTTAAGAGAATAAGTGATATCACAGGGGATAATTAGAGAGTACAGGTGAGAGATAAGAGGTGTGGTTAGAAGGTAATGGAAAGAGGAAGGGGTGTGGTTGAAGAGTCACAGGAACAGGAAGAGGTGTGGTTTAGGAAGTATAAAGGTAGGACCCCTGGGGGTGTGTGGGAATTGGGGGTAGGGTGGGTAGCGGAGTGAGCCCGCAGGGTGAACGGAGCGGGTAGCAACAGAATACAGAAACAGTTAATGAAAAAAACAATCAGCTAGGCTAGTTCTAGTGATAGAAAGGAAAAGAAATAGGGCCTAGAAAGTGTCAGTAGACTATATATGGGCAGGGGTAGGAAGGAAGGGAAGAGAAATGGAGAGAGGATGGAGGAGGTGTCAGTGGACAGTAAAATAGAATTAATTAGAAAGAGAGACAGCTAATAGCATTTCAGAGAGTACTGGATATAAGAAATGGGGTAAGAGGGTGATGTAAGAAAAAAGTGGGTAAGAGAAGAGAAAGTCTGGAATTAGGGCGCCACCTAGTGATCAAGTCTAGTGTAGCTAGTTAGATTGTGAGGTAGTAACAATGGAAGATTAGAGATTAGAACATGGGAATGAGAAGGAAAAGAAAAAACGGGGGTCTATTCAGGTGGGAGGGAAGAGATTAGTGAAAGGTTATGTAGAAGGGGAAAGCACTGGCTACTGGCTGTCCCAGCTCAGGCCCGGGTATGACATGTAAAAATTGGTACAGGCACTAGAGAGTCTTATTTTTGATTTATTCAGTAGACATACTTTTCTGTTTTCCTTGAGAAGGGATTGTAGAAGTGTTAAACAGTGAGGTGACCCGCCGATATTTGGAGAGGGTTCCTAGCTTCCTGCTGACTAGCACTAGAAGCCTGGGAAGAGTAGAGTATCTTTAGGAGACAAGAGAGATAAGATAGAGGATAAGACAGAATAGATTATACAACAGAATAGAGCTTCTCAACATAGCAATAATCAAACCTTGACACAATTCTTGCAGTATCCAAATTAAGCTTTTCAAAAAAACAATTATAAAATAAAGAACATATGCATAGTAAGATTGACAGTCATGTGCTGGGACATAAAAACTGGTTAGCAGTAATACATAAGTCTTTGTTATCAGCAATGCAAGATTATATAATGCAGCACTCATGTATCCCTTGTTATGTCAGTATTAAGTAGTAGCTGCAGTTACAAATAAAGCTGAAATTCAGTTCTGCTTGGAAGCAGCACATAACATAATCATAACAGAGTTATAAAAACCTATAAGAACCTTGCCAGAAGCAAATGGGAGACTAATTATAGAGCAATAGTTATCAAACAGTAATTGTATAAAGTAAATAAGGCAATTCAGCTCTAATTCAATACATTAGAAAAGCTAATTACATCAGAGTTTAGAAGTATGTATTAACACTTGCCAGCAGCTAAGTTTGACAACTTTACAATAATAAGTTATCAGTAGATAGCCCCTTCTATTGGCTCTGTTGGAGGGAGGGGGGGGGGTTAGAGTTGTAGCTGTATTAACTGGAAGTGTAGGTGGTTAGGAGTCCTGAATTAAACCTAAATTGCAGAGTTGTGCACTTAGTAGCAGAAATGGGTGCGCTAACATGGCTACTAATGTTCTATATCCACTTAAGATCCATTAATAGGAGTATTATGCAGAGAAAGAAAAAAACAAAATAAACTACTAATGTTCTATATCCACTTAAGATCCATTAATAGGGGTATTATGCAGAGAAAGAAAAAAAAACAAAATAAATTTAAAACAGTCAGCACAAAGAAGTCTATGATAGTTAGGTTAAAATGGGGATGTAGCCGATTATGGCGTATAATCAATCCAACAGCAAAGCTTTAGATTTACACAAGGGTTTTAGTCAGTGTAGAAATGCTAGATGGAGCACCTTTTGCCAACCTTGTCTTCAGGAATCACTAAGGGAGTAATGGTGGTTCTGGCCCTGATTCGTATAAGGATAAAAGGCTTAATTAGTTGAACGGTTGGTACAGTGTCGGCAGCAATGTCAGCGGTATTCAGCCGCAAATACTTATTATAGATATTATAGGCTAAGGACGGCGAGAAATAAGCACCTTAGCGTATTATACCTTAATCCTTATACACACAGCCTTTAACCTACGGACAATAGGCAAGATTCATCTGCAATGTTCCCAAAGGGCAATAATCATGGACACGGCGCCTATTTCCAGGTACCAGTAGACCGCTGTTTTAAATTTACAGTAACAGTATACCTTGGAAACATAGGCAATGACTTCAGGGTATATTATCTTGGCGGGAGCTAGTCGCAACTATTTTACGACTAACTATGCTTGGATTCAGACCTAGGAGCACAAATTGTTAGCTGTTAAGCAGCTTAATTTAAGAAATGAAAGCAGCTTACTTAAGGATTGAGTTAGCAGTATACCCTTACAATATGGGTAAGAGTCCTGGGCGTATTTACTTGGCGGGAATTTGTCTTAAATCAAAAGAAAAAAGTAGCTTAAATAAGTATCACATTAGCGGTGTACCCTTACAGCATAGGCAAGAGACCTGGGCATATTAATTTGGCGGGAACTAGTCGCAACAACTGAGAAACTGCCTATGTCTGTAGTGATACCTAGGAGCAGATTGTGTGCCGTTACACGGCTTATTTATAGAAAAACCACTGTAGCAATAGTACTCCAATAGACAGACCAAGTAAAACATCCAATAAGGCATACAAAAAACACAAAACACACATAGAAAATGCTGATGGCAGCAACAGGGCCAAATACAGTTAATTTAAATCCATTAATCAGATATATAAATGATCAAACACAGAATAGTATTCAAGTTTATGAGCAGCAGACACTTTTACCATTAAAAAAAGAAAAAAAACAAGCACATACCACAGAGGTAGACACAGGGCCAGGAGCAGAGAGCAGCCAGGTATTATCCCAAGTCGACAGGAAAGTCCTAAAGGAAGTGCCCCCACTAGACCCAGGGTATTTATGGGAGTACAACAGAGTAGAAAGGGAAGGGGAGGGCAAAAGGGGAAGAAAATAGGTTGAGGTATTTTCCATTTTTATATCAGATATTTAGACATTTATTACATTTCATTTAATTGCACATTAGTTTCTTTGAGTGTATGCTTAATGCTACAGATTATGAGGTTTTAGTGGATGCGTGGCATTTCGAGTAGGTAATATTAAGATTCTGTGGATAATTTGAAGAGGCAAGTTTTTAATAATTGGAGTAGTATAGGACCGAATGGTATTGGTTGCTGTCACTTTGAAAAGGTAATGTTAGCATGGCTTCAAAAAGTGCATATTGGTAAACAAATAGTTCTATTATTAAAAAAAAATGTGCATCTTGGAATGACAACTGTTGAAAATTAGAGATATACATTTTGCCCACAGACCTAGAGTGAGAATAACATGACTATCCCAACTTCACACCACTAAGAAATGGACAGATAAGTCAGAGAGATGGTGGGGGTAAAATCTGGAAGGGATCAATTGTGTCTAACTAATTTAAATGAATCTGGATTGTCTAGAGAAAGCATGAATCAGCCCCTGGATGAAAACATTCAGTTCATTAACAAACCACGTTTTGCAGATGAAGAGATATAAAATATTTATTGTGCTTTAAAGTTAAGTTAAAATAGCAGAACAATGAACACAGACAAAATTTCTGTGTTTTTTTTTTTAATAATATCTCGGCAAAAGAATGCAGAAATCTTTGACATTTATTAGGTGGTCAGATACCATCATTACACTAAAAGGTTATCATTTTATTCATGTTGAAAGAGAAAAAAAAAAAAGAGATCACAAAGGTTTTGTAATAGTAAGCATCATTTGTAAAGATGTTCCCCGGGATTCATGAAGCTTGCGCCAGGCATAGCATAGGCATTCTAACGCCAAATATGGCCACGAGTGATTCAGGTACAGTCCGATTCCATGTGCACTACCAGCGTACGCCAGAGCTGCTCAGCTCTCAGCGCATGTATGCTAATTACCCCATGTGCAGTAGTGCAGCATGCAAGTGAAGGTACATAGCGATTCATGAAGTGGTGCAGGCATAGCGTAAGCATGAAGAAATGTAAACCAAAAAAAGATTTACATTTTTTCAAACAGAACATTGGAGCCATGAAAGCGGACCAAACTTATGTATTACAAAGTTAACATATGCCAATGGCTAAATATTCTGCCAATGGCATAAAAAAACATGCAGAACACATAAAAAATAACATTTAATGTCATGGCCACACAAACGCAAAGTACATCCGCAGTGCATGTGTGTGCAAATGGGAACACAAGGAAAATATATATAGATGTCATAAAACTGCAATGTAACACAAATCATGATTTTGCCATAATAGTCAATGGTATGCATGCTACACCACAACCAAGGTGCAAGGGTTGCTAAGGGTCTGTGACAGTGTTCGGCATGGTAACTATGAATTAGTAGTCAATGCCATTCAAATGAGGCAAGCAATACTGAATCGCAAATGCCTTGCTGGTGTAAGGCTGTACCACACGGCGTAGCAGTATAACACCGAGGAGTGGCCTGGAGGTATACATGACATCAGGAGAGAGGTTTGCCACCGTAGCTGTAAGCACATTGGAGCATTGCTAATCTGGGTTGCCCATTGCTAAGCAAAGCCACAGGATAGGGGTGTGGATGAACCCATAGCTTTGCTTAGCTGAGAGCACACAATGTGACCGAAGGCGCATGTGTATGCGGATGACAACGCTCTCGAAACCCAGTAAACTGGTGCACGTGGAGCGCACCACAGCTGAAACAGGAAGGTTACAGGAAGACAATAAGGAAATGCTGCAGGAGGGTAATTGGAGTACAGCTGAGTAATTAACACCTATTAACTCACAGTGGGCCATTGACGGCAGCTAACAAGGCTGCTAGCAGCAACCTGCAGAACAGGAAGGGGAGGTGCCAGATTGCAAAGAAAAGAGAACCGTCACAGCAGAGCAAAGCAAACCTGCAGTAGATCAGCTATAGAACACATTTCGCAACACAATCCTGGGTTAGGAAAGTACAAAACAAGAAAGCAGGCTGCTGGATGCATGCCTCACAATGGGAGGGTATTGGTTTGAAAAAATGAAGGCAAGGGCAAGAGGTGATCCAAGGCAGCCAAGTGTAATTCAACACCAAAGGCCCCACAATAGCAGTACCTGTGGTAAAACCCATAAGTAAGATACCCTGCAGCTTGGATTGTACATACACACCCTACGACATCATCAGCTTCCAAAGCACAATAGTATAAAGTGTGAAGGCACCTCACACATACTCGAGTAATCCCAAACACTGCACCTTTGGTGTAAACAGACAGGGAACTTTTACAATGTACATGTTGGGAGCTGCCATAGCTTTGATTCATCAGCATGTGTTGGAGACTGAAGGTGGTGTGGAGGATGATGCTGACAACCACCTCAGGCACCGGAGGAGGAGAAGAGTGTTCAGACCAAGGGTAACCTAGCAGGGGCTAGATGATCTGGAGATAGTAGAGTGTTACAGGATGGACAGGGACATCATACAGCAAATCGTTGAGCTGTGCCGGCCACGCCTCAGACCCAGAAATAACAGAGGGGAACCCATCCCAGTGGACATGAAGGTATGTGTAAGCTTAAGAATACTAGCCACAGGTACCTTTCAAAGGCCAACTGGAGATATCATGGGGATCTCACAGGCATCAGCATCCAGGGTACTTCACCAGTTCCTGGATGCCATGTTACCACATGCCAATGAGATATATACTTCCCCCGAACTCAGGAGGAGTTGACCAGCAATATGTGCCTCTTCCACCATGTGGCAGACTACCCGGAGGTACTGGGTGCATAGACTGCATGCACATACACATCAAGTCACCAACCAGTGAGCATGGTAGGTGCTACATAGACCACAAGGGATACCGCTCCATCAACTGCCAGGTCATATGCAATGCCCAGGGCATTATCGTGGATGTGTGTGCTGGCAACCCTGGAACCTACCACAACTCCCACATCTGACATGCCTCACAGCTGTACCATGTATTTGTCAAGGGGGACATCCCATATGGCCACCTTGTGGGGGATGCTGGCTATGCACTGGAGCCATGGATGATGACTCCCATCAGAAATGCACACACACCCATGCAAGAACGCCATAATGAGGCACACACACAAACCAGAATCATCATAGAGTGTGTGTTTGGGATGCTGAAATCACGGTTCCATTGCTTGGACATATCTGGTGCAGCCTTGCGGTACTCTCCAGGCACATGTGCCCACATCTTCATAGTATGTGCCATGCTACATAATATGATCCTGCAGAAACAGCTGCAGCAGGGACATAATGGTGAAAGCCCTCACAGCCCACCGCAATTTCCAAGGGCACCACAGGCACAGAGGGACTTAGACCACAAACACCCTGTGCCAGCCTCAGTAGGCAGACCGAGGCGTGCCCAGTATGTCCATGCCTTGGCAAAGAGGGAACATATAGCACATGCACTGACTGTCTAGGCCCCGGCCCCTACAGACTGACAAACTTCTCCACCTGCACACACAGTAAACAGGGATGGCACACACAGATGACCACCTGTAAATTGTCATGCATAGGTGGTCTTCTGTGCGCATCCTACATAGGCAGCCCTCAACTATTGCACACACAACTGGTATTGGCACAAGGTAAGTCAATACCTGAACAGTAAATTAAGCTAACAGCATGTGTTGATACTGTATGTACAGGTTTCTACGTAGATCGGTAGGTACATGCCTAACTGTCAGAGGCCATTCATAAGCCTAGCCAAAATGTGTCTGCTGTCGCCACCCCATTGATTAACTAACTGTCCCTCTGTGGAGCAGAGCCAATTGCGGGATGCCTGGGGTGTAACCACTGTTCCCCACCCACTCTGCAAGGATACCCTGGTGTGTTAATGAGAGGCTCCATATAATGTAATCAGGGATGTAGTTCCAAAGCATGGGGAGTACACATGACAGGTATCTGTCACCCCAGCATTCTCCAGTTATGTTTGTGGCAAGGTGTAGCACATTACAGTGTGTGGCTCACTGTGACATGGATTCCCATAGCTGGAGCATATCCATTAAGCATCCCTTGGACATACCATTAACAGGTATCATCCATATGTACACCAAATGAGTTACACATTTGTTTGCAGTATGGAGGAACAGCCGTAGTACACTCTACATACTAAACACCATGACACTTGTACATATCCCAGATGCCTCAGTGGTAAAGCCACTGACTGTGTCATTCATGGTCCCGGTTCCACGACCTGCAAGGGCTGTTACGTAATTCTGATGTCCCGAATAATGGATGTTGGATGCAGGTCTTTAGAGCACGTTTAAGCACATGTTAGCGGGTTTTTGCACTGGTGCATGCCGGTAAGCGGCATTTAAACATGACTACACGGATATGCACAAGACAGGTCTAACCTTTGCTAAATATTGCACAGATCATGGGCAAAGCTGCGCAGAACTGTTGAAATGTGTGTTATTTACCCTTGTACTAATAGTGCCTGCTCTGAGAGGTAAAATGACCACTGCCAGGAGTAGAACACACAACCATGTACACAATCTTTGCAATAATCTACCACTAAGCTACCTGAGATGCATCAACAGCATATGTGTATTGTGACAGGTTAAAACACAAAAGGGCGGAGTTCGGGAAATAGTATACACCGCCATGTACCCAATGAAAGGTGTATTCTCTCTCTCTCTAGCTCTCTCTCTCTATATATATATATATATATATATATATATATATATACATATCTATATATAGAGAGAGAGAGAAAGGGTGATAGATATTGATATATATGGATATACATATATATGAAAATATATAGATAAGTTAACAACATCTATACAACCATGGAGGTACATATAAATAGGATACTACCAAATACCGAATGCTTTACATACTGATGTGCATAATCACGATGCTTAAAGACTGAAAGACCACAGTACCAGAACACCAGAACCGCGAGTACTATTATCACGATGTTAAGGGACATTTAGTTAGTACTTCTGGTGCTGCGGTTCAGGTAGATACTGTGTGTAAGTGTGTTTCTGATTGCTGTAGTGTGTGTAAGTGTGTGTTCTGAGTATGGTGTGTGTTTCCGGGGGACTGTAATGTGTGTGTGTGGGTTTGCTTCGTATGTCTGTTTGTGCTATCTTGGAGGTAGATTATTAAAGTAGGTCTGGTGTGGGGGGTGCAGCCACCCACATGGGGGGGTGTATGGGGGCATGGCCACCTGGTCATACGTAGTGTAGGATGGTTTGTTTGGATGTAATAGGTAGCAGTGTGTCTGTGTGTGCGTGCGTGTGTGTGTTCTGTGTTTGTGTTAGTTCCGGGAGTTTGACTGTTGCAAGTTTAAGTGTTCGGTATTGTGGGGTTTGGGAGTCTGGGAACGGTAATGTGGTCATTGGAAGTGTGTGCGTTCCTGAATCCATGGGTATGCCGTATACAGCGGTTGAAGTCTTCAAATATGTGCATAACATGGACCATAGCAATCACACATTTCACCACGACCGAACGTTATGAACAGTATATATATGTTTATACACTATCACAAATATGTGCTATGGACATGAGTCAAAGATAGGGTTACCACCTGTCCCACTATGTGAGGGGCAGTCCCTGTATGTGCGGTAGTGTCCTGACCAAAATGAGTACAAATACTAATGTCCTACAATCTTGAGACATTTGACATGTTCCATATTTAATGTAATTGTTGCATAAAATAGTCATCTTTATCTAAAATACCTACATGTAACAAGAAACAGGATAAGTAAGTAAACCGCTACAAGAATATAAGCTTTTATATAGGCATATATGTAAAGTTCTATACTTTGTACTAACCGTGGGTATGTGCTGGCCTCTAAAATCCGATGTGTGTCCTGCAAATTCCCATTATGGCCATTTGAAAAGGTGGCAACCCAAGCCAAAGAGGTTCAGTCACCAACACAACTCCAATGAGTGCAAATATCTGTGACAGAAGTACATGAGACAGCTTTCATGTAGTAACATTTCATTACATACCGATGTATTTCCTAAGGGACTGAAGGACCAACATCACCTGCATGCTATACAGGAACCAATTAGCAATGGCTTAATGAATCAGCCTGCAATTACCATAGTATTAGTCTACTAAAGAATAGGTCTTCAAATAGGGAAGGACCCTCACACACATATCGAATATGTATAAATGCAGTTCCTACACACCTGCATCTGCTATGTACACCCACCTACATCTCTCCCATACCCAAAACAATTGCAATACAGACTGTAATAACATCACAAACATCCACTCACTCTATGACATCTGCAGAAGCCTTAACATACCTTGTCAGAGACACACTATAATGGCCCTATGTGAAATCGTTGCTGTTGTACAATGGAACAGACACCGATGTTGCAGGGTTTGGTTGCAATAATCCCGTATCAGATGGCTGATATAACAGCTGGACTCACATGTAGAACTACATCCTCTAGCCATTACACACAATCCATCGGGGCCATGAAGTTAATATATCTCTGTGTGTCTCCATATAGCTGTTGCAATTCATTACAAACAACACATCCAGGCCATCTTCCTCGAAGGTAGGGCAAAGGGACAATGCCCAAGTGGAGTATTCAATTATACCCCACTGTTGCCATGTCATTGGCTAATGGAGTAGCGGCACAGCTGATGTGCATGTAATTATCTACTCCAGAACACCAATTGGTGGCAGTATACCACATGTTACTGATATCTAAGTATAAAAGGATGGCTTGTCAGACATTCAAACTGTATGTACATACCAGAAAAACTTTACTACGAGGATTGCAACACAAAAAGAATAGGATTTATATTACCGTCAACTCGGGATACTAATAAGGTATGTAGAACACTCAGTATGTCAGTGTTTGTAGTACCTGTTCTGTAATAATTAAGTGTATGCAATGCATATAGTGGGAAAAGGTATTATGTAGTGATGTATTGTTGAGCATAGTAACACTCATAGAAATTGTGTGTACTGCTGTAGGCCACAAGGTAAACACCTCATACACCACAAGGGATGCTATATAAGGACTTTGAACACAACAATTCCACTCCAGCCGCTGTCAGTGGCAGGGCTGGTCTAACAAGTACATGCCATAACAGGGGATAGTATATGTTGATATACTGTAACAGTAGGCATATGTATGGGTGTATAACTGAGAATAACATGTCTAAGGTGGTCCTGCTGTGCAATTATGATTTGCATTGTGGAATATTGTGGCAAAAATGTGAAATGTACAGTATTGTACGTAGATATGTCTAATATTTTGGTTCTACCTGACTTCGTCGACAGCTGAGAAGACCGACATCGGAATCCGGAGCTCCAGAAGATCGAAAGCGAAGAAGACCGACGCGAATCGCGAGTGGCAGAACATCGACAATGCAGAAGACCGACACGACGGATGACAACACCAACGCCGAGGATGCCGACATGGGGAAAGGCTGTGTGAGTATGCGGTAGTGACGGACGTTAGGGTGCGAGGCAGGTAAGTGTGGAGATTGACGGTCTGTGGGGATAGGGGTGGGTTAAGTGAGTTAGGGTTAGGGAGCGATAGGGGTGGGTTAAGTGAGTTAGGGTTAGGGAGCGATAGGGGTGGGTTAAGTGAGTTAGGGTTAGGGAGCGATAGGGTGCGGTTAAGCCAGTTCGGGTTAGGGAGCGATAGGGCGGTTAAGTGAGTTAGGGTTAGGAGCGATAGGCGGTTAAGTGAGTTAGGTTAGGAGCCGGGGTAGGTAAGTGTGCGATAGTGACGGACCTTAGGGTTAGGGTAAGGTTTAGTGTGGGCTTGTAAGGATTTTGGTGTGCTTGTGTTGTGTGTGTGGTTTGTGGAATGGGGATGTGTTTTGTTTTGTATGGGGTTTCGTGTTTGTGTACCGTCGGTTATTTCGTTGTCGGTTATGTGTGGTTTCGTGTTTATGGACTGTCGAATATGTGGTGTCGGTGATGTGGTTGTCGGTGTTGTGTGGTTTCGATTATGTCAGGTAGAACCAATATTTTACATAGCATTACTGTTATGTTATGCAAACATCAGGTATGTCTACTGGCATGTACAATACACAATAACAGGATACGTATGACTTGTAGTCACCAGACAGTGTATCAGCATGATAGCTAATTGAAATGGAAGAGCTAGTCAATTATCCATGCACAAAGGACATGTAATAGCTTCATAAGTTCATAGTTAGGTACTATGCTGTCTGGCCAAGGCCATTCATAAGCTTAGCTAAAGTATTTTGATTGCGGTACCTCCCTAGGTTAGTGTCATGTGCCTGTGAACAGCAGAGACATTAGTTTCCTGCACCTCTGTACAGCAGAGCCACTGCAGTGATCCCTGGTGTACATGTCTGTCTCCCATCCACCCATCGAGATATCTCTTGAAGAGTGCTAGTGAGGGTCCCTGCCTGATGTACATAGGAATCATGTTCCAAAGCATGCTGAGTGTCCAGGTCAGGAATGTATCCCTCAGACATGTCCTAGTCATTGTTGTGTTTAGGTACATATCCCAGAGCATGTGGTTCTCAGGGGCGTTTGCTTATGTGGAACATATCCATCAATACTGTTTTGGACATGGGCCTTGTATGTTCAGCAGAGATCACCTCTGAGTATGCAGTATGCAAACGAGAACAGTTGGGGTTTCTGTAGTTGGGCTGCATACGTCATCCTTCGGAGGTCAATATTCCTCTTGGTGTGGTAATGTTATGGTATTTCAAGCCATTGCTGTTGTCTTGTAAGGTATATCCCAAATGGGGTGTTGTATCCTTTAATGTGTTTCATAAGCCATGAGTAGAGAGACACAATGGCTGCCTTTGTTCTGGCTACAAACCCATTAGAGATTGGGGGGGGGCATGTAGAAGGATAGCCACACCACTTTGGCAATATGGTTATCAAAGGAGTGAATGCTATCTACTTGGGTTCTAAGATCCCTTATTACATCTTATGTATGTAGGGGACTACCACCTATATGATAGTCCACAGGTGATTGGTGTAATCCAAAGGGGATGTCTATGCACCTTTTGGCATGCAGCTTGAGGCCATGTTATTGACACCAGGTATCTGTCCCAGTGACACCCTTATGGAGGGTGTCTGTATCAACTGTGGAATCAATCATGTCCCCTAGTTTGCAGTCGTCTGCAAACTTTTTCAGGGTAAGTCCTCCTGTCCTAGCCTGTACCTCAGAGAAGCATATACCAAACATGAGGGGTCTTATGACCAAGCCCTGGGGGACACCAATTGTAACTGATTTACAGTGGGACCTAGGGTATGCTACCCTCACTGTGTGAGTTCTGTCCATGAGCCACTTTGCATAACATCTCGTGACGTAGGGGTTAATGTGCAGGCGGATGTGTATGTTGACAATACCAGAATGGGGAACAGTGTTGAAAGCCTTTGAGAGGTCAAGGTAGGCTGTGTAGACCTCCTTACCCTCATCTACTGCCTTGGTAACTGTCTCAAACGACTCCACCAGGTTTAGGAGGCATGGTCTGGCCCTAACAAATCCAAACTGGGTGGGATCAAAGGTTTGGAGGCCACCAATGTCTCTGTGAATGAGATCCATGATGATGTGCTCCATAGCCTTGCAGAACAGTCTAGTCAGGCGTATAGGGCAATAGTTCCCCTGGTCCATTGTGGTGCCACCTTTGTGGAGTGTGATAACTGTTGCTGTGTGCCATTCAGGGGTCACAATGCCTGATGCAAGGCTATTAGTGAATATGGTGCCCACGTGGGGAGCCATTTCATTCTGAAGTTCGTGGAAATTGCAGCCTGGGATGTTGTACGGTCATATGGATGCTGTGTTCCTGGCTTTAGAGAGTGGAGCTTTGAACTGTGTAGTTGTGATTGCAGGAACTCTGCATCGTTCCTGTATAGATATGGGCCCTTTAGGCTGTGAGAGGGGTGTATAGCTAGCACTGAACCTATCTGCCAGGATGTTGCCAATATCAGTCGGTTCTGTAATGTTCGTGCCTTACTGCTGTATGTCAGAGCAGATGTGGGTATCGCCATCGAGAGTAGTGACATACCTCTAGAATGCTTTGTGATAGTCCTTGGAATTAGTCATGGTTTTGTTTACATAGCTAACTTTGGAGGATGTGATAAAGGATCTCAGATTCTTACTGAGGCTGACCAGGGAGCTCCTCCACTCATGGGATTGTACTCTACTTTGCAACAGTCTCCTCCTTCTGTTGTACATTATGTCCATGGCAGTGGACCACCAGAGTGGCCTCCATTTTCTGGTGGGTACCGTCATGGTTCTGTTTGGGATAGCATGATCCATGCAGTCGTGTAAGTGCTAATTAAGTGCAGTTGTGTATGATTCAGCGGTTGTAACTGTATTGTTCATCTGCACGGGTGTCATGACGTTTACTACTGCTGTCAAAAGAAGCCTGAAGTTGGCTTTGTAGAAATATTGTACTGTGTTTTCCATAAAGGGTGTGGTGCTGGGATGTGGATAACAAGGGTGATTAGCCTACATTCAGATCTGACCAATGAGGAGATAACCCCAGGTGTGGAACCCCAGTCACACATGTTAGTAATGACCAGGTCTAGGATATTGTTGGCCCTGGTGGTGGTGTGGATAGGTTGATCCAGGCGATTGGAAGTTATGAATCCCAGAAAGCTTTGGCCTAATGTGTCGGCACATGAGTATGTATCCCAGTTAATGGTGGGGTAGTGTCAGTCGCACATCAATAGTTTGTCTGTTTGAACCCTATTTTCCAGTACACCAAGAAGTGAGGACCATTAACCGTGGGGTATGGTGGGGGATCTGTAGCAAGCTACAATTTGTATAGCAGTTATGGCTAGAGTTAGTTTCACTTGGATAACCTCTGATGCATTGTGCTAAGCAACCAGCCTGGGGGTGTGGATATCCTTAGGAAATATGGACACACCTCCGCCATGGGTGTTCTGGTCCTGGTTATATGACTGAAAGGTGTGGTATGAGTAATAGTCTGGTAGTGCAGGAGTGCTCTCACGAGCCTAGAAGCAGGTCCCAGTCACTGCACAGATATCAAAGTGGTCCATTAAAAGGAATGCTTCGGGTGAGTGTGTTTGAGATGAAGATGTCAAGCACTGAGTAGCATTACCCTCAGGTTTTGCTTGTCTGTTCCTGTTATGGTGGTGAATATGTTATTTGAACTGTGCCTAAAACAGGCACTATCGGAGCAGCAAGAGCCTTAGGCATTATCCAGAATCCCAGGGCCAACAGGTGCAGGCCATCTGTGCCAAAGCATCGTGTTCTGTCGACCATGTCATTCAAAGCAGACAGATACTGGATACCCTTGGAATGATACCAGAAGCATAGCCAATTGTTGAAGTAAATAATATTTTCCTTGTACTGCATTATCAGTCTGGATGATGGCAGAATGGTACTCAGGGCTAGGGCGATACCTGCCTGGGCTACAAGATCGGAGAGCTATTCCATGTCTCTTTACATGTAGTCCAGGAAGGTAC
Organism: Protopterus annectens; assembly: GCF_019279795.1. Taxonomy (NCBI): domain Eukaryota; kingdom Metazoa; phylum Chordata; order Ceratodontiformes; family Protopteridae; genus Protopterus; species Protopterus annectens. The sequence goes on from NC_056746.1 coordinate 463,116,868, forward strand.
ATCTCAGTGCATTCACACTAACATGGAGAATAACACAGTCATATTGTACCTGTTGAGGAGTGACCTGAGTGCATAGGTTATGTTGCAGATCCTGTTACCTGACAGGCACCTGACAGTAACTATCTCCTTGTGTAGCCTGGTGAGTGGGACATCATTGTGACCACCTATAGAGTCACCTGTGACTAGTGTGCTAGGTACCTTATTTCACCCTATTGGCTGTGCTTGATGGGCACAGTGAGTCTGTGGACTATAAGTAGTTGGTGCTGTGTTGGGGGATGGGGACTGTCTGCATTTCTGCTTTGGAGTTCTCTGTTGCCTAAAGAGGCTCCGCAAATGTTGTAGCCTTACTATGTGTGGCCTATGGTGGTGGAGATCTAGTGAGGCTATGTGATGAGTGGGGTGTGGTGCAAATGTTTAACATCCCCACATGATTGTCAGGTTCAGTCTGGGTTGGACAGAGCTTTACCGCCAGCATGGCTAGATATGTGCATCTCCCACAGGTTGTAGTGTTGTATGTTAGGAGGGGAGTATTGACTGTGTACACAAGACAATTTCGATATTGCCTCATGATGCCCATACTCATCATATAGACAGGCGAGAACACTGGGAATTGACACTTGGACATGCCTGAATATTTTACTATTTCCCACTAGATAAGTGAGGAAAGTGTGTACTAGAGCTGTTTTACTCTAAACAAGCGGAAAATGTAAGTACAAACAGTGTTTGCCTGTAGGTAATGAGGAGGATTGAGTGCTATAGTAATTACTAGCTCATGAAGTGCTTACATGTTCTGAACAAGTGCTGAGCATGAATAAGCAATACAGATAGGGTGTTGGATAACATAAGCACACTACCCCCCAACAGGTACACAATCACATATCCATGTACACTACAGAGTCTCTGTAACCATAACTATGATGGTACAAGGTGCATTCAGGCTGCATGGGACCTGTCCACATCCCTGGTTGTATCATACACATATGGCAAAACAGTTTGCTCTACACATACACATCATGTAAAACATAGCTTCATGTCAGTCTGTGAAAACACTGAATGGTACACACCAACAGTTATCACAACCCACAAAGTGGAGACACCACTCATAATGGGAGGCACTGCACTACTACCCTGCTGAGTCTGGTCTGAAAGTCCATGAACCTTAATCAACGTATATGTTGTTAGCAGTACAGATGTAGATGACAGTACGGATGATTTCACACTGCATATCATACCTGTAACTGGTCATAGGACATCATCACGCATACTGTGTTCCACCTACACTATGTCACAGGAGTGTTCTGCCAGTGGACTTTTGACACAACCAACACTACAAAGGTGTCTGAGTAATATGTGCATATCACACCAGTGCCAGCTACAGTAAAATAGGGTTAATTTGTTGTACTCCTTCTCATTATAGCCCATACCACACAGACAAATGGGAGGCATCTGCCTATGTACATATGTGAATGGCTATGACCTAGGAGCAATAGTTGACTCAGTGTTGTGGACAACATACAGAAGGGGCTTTGTGGGTGAGGTGTGTGACATATGTGCACAATCTGACAGCTGCATATTGCATTGTCACCGCTAGGTTAATAGCCCAGTACCCATGAACTACCACCTAGGCAGTGGTCTACATAATGGACACTGTGTGGAAGGGATGCTGCTGTTCAGTTTACCTCCCTGAGCTAGAGACATCTCCAAGCCTATTAGGTAGTCATAAGAGGCAACCCTAGTCATGACAGGGTGCATCCATGAACATAGAGATCATTGTACAGCCATACTCATCACTCAAGTGACCAATATCGGATCACATATCACCTTTAAGGGGTATTGGCCATGTTTGGATGGCCAAGACCAGCCTTCACAATCCTCATCTCCACTATGTAGCATTATGCCTACCCTGCATAAAGACATGTCCAACACTGTGATGTTAGACAGCTACACGTACATATCCTGATCTCAAATACATAAGTCATGGACATCCACCTTCCTGGTACAAGGATCACCACATGCTGGACAGATTCTTGTGCCATACACATTACATACTCCTGCCAAACTATGTAACCCTGTCCAGCAAAGCTGCACATTTCACCTCTGTCAGACATGGTGTGATGACCGCATGGTAGATGTATCATTAACCATGTGGATCAGTTATGTGGCACTGCTTCACTTGGCGCCGGAAACACAGCTGTCGGCTACAGCTAGGTAACCTTATATCCTAGGCTCATACATGGCCCAAGGCATACAGACTACTAGATGACCTTGGCCGTACATGCTATAGTTGATAACCATCCCTGCAAATACCATCAGGCTAGCCAGTGTCTCATGTGTATCACATGTGTAACACAAGCGATACATGGCAGGATGCTGAACTGCTGTACAGTGCCGTGTAGATGTCTATGGCAAAACGCATGCATGTAAAGGCTTCCATGTGCATGTCTGCGTTGTCACAGGTCATGTCTGTTAAGGCAGTGTATGTGTTTATATGTGACATATACACAGCATCAAGGTCGACAGCATTAATGTGGACACATCCAGGCATGTGCTGATAGGTAAGAACACCAGTACAGGCAAACAGACATGTTCACATCAAGACAGCATCCACATGGAGTATGAGCAATGTAATCAGGTGACACACATATATGGTGATAATATCCAATCCCCATTTTGTGTCACATGTGTGTGACACAAACATGTCAGTGGTGTCAGTATCATGAAGATTTTCAAAGACAACTATTTATATGTAATAAATGTGATACATATGTATGTGCAGCTGTATCTCTGTGCATCTCTGAGATACTGTGACTTGTCTCCATCATTATGTCTTCCAGGTATGCCACGAGCAAGGCTCCCAGCCTATGCATGCTTGGAGGATGAGGCCCTTATACCTTACCTCCAAGACAACTATGATGTCCTGTTTAGCCATGTGCCACAGGATGCACAGCAGTGGGATGACCTGTGGCAGGAACTTTGCAGGAGGGTTAATGATGTGTGTGGCCATAACCGCACATACCAGCAGGTACGCAGACACTGCATGGACCTTATCAGATGTGCAAAACAGCGTGTGAATGCAATCGCCAGGAAACAAGGTGCAACAGGTGGTGGGCCACCAACCCAGCCCCCACTCACACGTACCAAGGAGCTACTGGCCAACCTGGGGACACTGGCAGAACAGCATCCACAAGCCGTAGCTGACATTGTGGAGGTGGGTGTCTCTCAACCACCGAGCCTGGAGTTGCATGGTAAGTCACTACTGCACATACAACAATTATATCCCAAATAGTTGCATATGTCACTGTACAATATGTAATGTAACATCATATGCAAGACATGTATACACACATGCCACATACTATAGTATGCCACTCTGTGTATGTACACATGTGCATACTCCATAGTGTATCCTATTGTACCGGTGAATGTGTTAACATGCACATTGCACCCTGTTGCTGTCATACAGGCATGGATAATGATCATACTGCTGTGTCTCCCCCCTATATAGGTACCTCTGGCATTCCTGTAAGACAGCAGGCCATTGCAGGTGAGACAGTTATAAGTATCAGGCATGTTAACACACAGATCTATTCACCTTACGGCCAGTTAACACATGTACACATAATGTATGGTCTCGTCACAATATACAGTTTCCATCTGCAATCCATCACAATGGCTATCCATGTGCAATACTTACAAACTAAGTGAAACACTGACATGAAACCTCAGAAACTGTCATTGCTAGATGTGTAAACAGCTGTGCATACAATGGTGAAGGTGTTGTTCAATGTATGAACATGTACTACACATCAGAACTACACATGTGGGGTACACAAACAGTACTACACAGTGAGCTGGAGTATGGGCAGCTCACAGGATTCACCATTGTGGATTATGCCCTTGCTATGAGTGCACACATTGTGATGTGCCATCTGACATGTCCATGACATGTAGTGGGCCGGCTGCAACATTGTCTCACTATCCCATAAAACATACCCCACATACCAAACATAAAACCCTTTGTCTGCATAATCTTGTGGACAGTGGAGTATATGACATCTATGGGTGTATGTCATATGGGACAACACAGACATGTGAGATAGATGGTCATCACAACCATTTGGCCAACACATGTTCACACATGGCCATGGAGGATGGCCAGAAACATGTAGCAACACACAGTAGATGTGCTGTGTTTGTGTGTACACCCTGTTTTACATTGGCTACACATGGTCCAACTATAGCCTTTGTTGAATGGTTATATTGCAGGTGGAATACTGGACATCCTACAGGCCTGTGCACAGCTTGTTGAGGTGTAACATCATTTGACCACATAAGATGTGTTGAACATCATGACTGTGTCACAGCATGATAGTAGTCACCTGTACAGCATCCACATACATACACAGACAACCACATCAGGCCATAGATACAGTATGTTTCCCTTGCTGCTGTTGGACATCACTGTCAGCTGTGCACCTCATGTGTGTGGTACACAAATGTTATGTGGGACATGGTGTATTGACATGTCTGCCATGTGTGGACATGGTTGCCAGGCAGCTAAAATATGTTTGCAGATGTGCAGGGGTGTCATTTGTATGGTCTTCGGTGACCTGTGTCACACATTCCACATCATGGTTTAGTGTGTATACACCTCAGCGATGTGGGTCACAATCCACAGTATATATGTATTGTGTATGCACACAGTCATGGCTATGCACTGTGTCTGTAATTCACACTGTATAGCAATAGAGACACCTCATGATTCCATGCAATGGCACTGTGTCTGTACTTCAAACTGTATAGGAATATAGATGCCTCATAATACCCTACAATGGTCATGCACATCTGCTAAATGTGCATTTTTATCTGTAGGGTGGACAGACAACACTGCAATGTGACACCATTACCCCACTGTATATGTGACAGGACACCATTGTGTTAAACATGTATTCATGTCAATGCACAGGTCAACAGATTACATGTCATACTACATGTTAATGTCAAGGTCATATGCCACACATCAGCCATGTGTACTGTTATCCTGTGCTGGTCCACATGGTGTAACTCTGGGATGCATGCTTACTACCATGAATGTGTGAAATACATGGCTTCTGCTATGACACATGCATGCTGTTGTGTACAACCCAGAGATGTATAACTACCACTATTATTGTCTAAGCTGCATGCCATCTGCTGTATCACATGCATGTTGCATGCCTTCTGTCAAATCACATGCATGATGTGTGTCTGTGTGTGTGTGTGTGTGTGTGTGTCTGTCTGTGTGTGTGTGTCTGTCAGTCTGTGTGTGTGTCTGTGTGTGTCTGTATTGTAATGTGGAGTCTTTGTTTGCCTTCACAGGTGATGTAGGTGCGTTACCCTCCTGAGGTCAATCTGATATTAGTGTACCCTCAGACTCAACAGTGATGATGAAAATATGCTTGAGACACAGACAGGGTTGTCAGGGGCTGAATCTGTGCCATTGGTTGCCATTCCACCTATATTGCCCTCATCCCCACACACAGATCTCATGACAACACATACCCCATCACCAGTGGCCATAGAGGAAGGACAGTTGGCATGTGGTAGCTTGGAACAGGAAAGTGTGGTGGCTATGGAAGGTGTGTATTCACACCATGGTGTCAGGCAAATGATTGGAGATGGGCCACACAGGCATGTCGCCAGTGCTGCTCGTAGGAGGACCTCTGGCCGACATGCCCCTGCAGGACAGAGCGCAGCAGCTGGTGTCACCAGACGCATGTTTCAGGCTGTAATGGTGGCACAGGCATGTGCTGAATGGCAGAAGAGAGAAGGGCAGAGGCTTCAGAGGGCTGCTATCCATTCTTTAAATGACAACATCCAGGCATTGTCAAATGCTCAAGAGCAGATTGCTGAGGTTTTGGACAAACGATTGGGTGAAATGGTTGGAATCCTTAATCATGGCATGACAATTCGCGAGCATGAGCTGTCTGTGCTGGAACATCTGGTAGGAGTGAGGCATAGGGCATGTGGACATAGGCAAGGTACATCACCTGGTGCAGTTCTACATGAATAAGCTACCTCACATGCCCACTACCATAGTGGCAGTATCAGCAGCAGCAGTGCAACTTGTGCTGCGCTGTCCACACCAGGACACAGCAGGTCATGTGCACATGGCCCTGGATGGTCCCAACAGGGACACGGTTCCAGTGGACATGTGTCATCAGACAGTACCCAATCTGCACCTCTACCTGGTAGTAACCGTGCAACCCCTGGCAGGCACAGGACACATGGCCGTGGCTGGACACCGCAAGCTGTAAAACCTGGTGTGTACAGTCTGGAGCTGTCGGTAATACCCCTGTATAGGCCAGACACATGGCAGAACTGTGTGCACACATACACACACACACACCAGAAACATCTGTACGGCACCGCAACACACACATGCATAACAACCACACATGGCCAATTAGATCACAGGCCCTAACCCACACACATGATGTCATCCACTGGTGCAGCCTAGGCCCCTGGCAAACATTATCACCCTGTGCATATGATGATGCCTGTGCCACATTCCTGTCATCCACACCATCGGTGCAGGAACATGCTCATAAGGTCTTATGCACAGGGTGAATAGAATAGGGAGATAAGTGTAGATTACAATTGTTGTGTACTGTTGGCACGCAGCAGACATATCATGTAGTACAGTTTAAAATGCATTGTTTTCTGTTCACAGTATGTGTCTTGGTAACAGCAGTAACAGCATGTTGGTCATGATGTCCTGCTTCCCTCCTTCAGGTCTAATTGCATGTGCTGTTGAGTGCCAGTATTTGCATTTTCCCATGACTACTCACAGGTATGTATGGCAATACCAGCATGCTATTCGTAGCTTCAACCTCACTGTTAGAAAGGCTGATATTCCAAAGATGTCTACACATCTACTGATCCTGGAACATGGAAGCTGTGTACTAAGCTACAGTGGCTAGAGACGTGACATTCATACCGAGTGACATCACAGATACAGTTACATGGGGTGGGGAGTTTACATAGCAGTCTAGCTGATGAAAGGGTAGAGGCCAGTTGATAGCTTGAGGCCTCACTGTGTAGCAGTAATCCACATTCACATTACAGGATGAGAACACACAACTACACACACACACACACACACACACACACACACACACACACACACACACACACACACACACACAGAGGTATTTGCACACATGTATTCAGACACACAGTAATACACCCACACTCATGGGGTCAATGACACAGTAACACACACAAACACTTGACAGTGTTGAGGTGAGAACCCCAGCCTATGTGGTAATCACCATTACAGTACTGTGCACCCACATGACTCAACCCAGAGAATACACATATACAGGTCGTCAGTAATGCCTAAGATCGATGGCATCAACAGGGTAGTAGATTGCATCACCTGGAGGGGTTAGGGGTCCTATCTGTTTACTATGGTAACATACATCCTCACTCCGTGGATCAGACAGCCATACATACATCCACACACACACACTGTGGAGTCCACAATTGAATGCACCTATGTCATGCACATAGAGATAGCTCACATGTGTGTGATACACACCCCACCCCTGCCTATGTCTTGCTTTCTAGAATGCAGTATGTAAAGATCTCTACAACAGTGTACAGGAGTGTGAGTAACAACTGGGATGTATTCCCCGCCATACGTGGCATATATGGACACACAAACAAACACACATGGCAGTACTGTGAATCAAACACCTGCTATCTTATGATACTTATGACAGACATGCAGCAGTATTGCCCGCATTACAATGTGTACCAACGCTACCTTTGGCAATTATACTGATATATGTACATGGGAGGCCTTAAGTGTTACAGGTGTCAAGTGATTTACAGTCAGTGACACCCTAACTGCTGTGTAGGTTGTATGTGTTCCGCTTCAATTAACAGAAACATAGCTTAGTGTTTGCACATGTTATTGTAGGATGGCTTGTGACACACCTCTGAGTTGTCTTCAGCAAACATCCATCAGCAAAGATGGCCCACCACTTAGTTATGTCCACACATCCGTCCATACCTGATGTACATCTTACCGTACTGTCAGTATATCACCATATACAGTTGGCAATGATGGGGCTGCATTGCAATTGCATGTTGTAGTAAGACACACGTCACCTGCAAACATCAGCTACTGCACACACATGGTAGATGAACGCACACCACTACATGTACATGTGTGTAGGTCCAACATTCCTGTCATTTAGCCATGTTTGTAGGCATTGCAATTGGTGGACATGTGTGATGACATACATGACTCATGGACTGTTGTATGATATTATAGTTGTCATGGGTAACCAGTAGAGAGGGAATGTTAACTCAGTCAACATTGATATCACACCTTATGTACTGTTAGCATTCAACAGCCATGGACCTACCTTCCACGTGCATGTGTATAATTGCTGTAGCCACCTGTCTGCACGAAGGACAGCAACAGCTATGCTATGTACATATGTGTTGTGTGTGTGTGTGTGTGTGTGTGGCATGTACATATCCATGGCACGTACATGTATATCATATCCAAACATGAGGGTGTTTACTGGTGTACAGCAACAGTCATCTGTTACTGCTGTATATGACCCAGGGCCCCTGTTATGTGTACAGCCAACCTGGTTACAAACAGTGGTATCATTGCATTGCTTAACACATAATGCAACTGTGTCAGTATATGGGTAGTCTGCACAGTTGATTTAGAGCTAGGTACAGTCCACTGGTCATGGGTCACATGGTGTTGTACTAATATATGTTCTACCACATGTATGGATGTGTGTTGCTGGTCTAAGGACATGGTGATGTCTGAGGGCTACATCCTAGAATGTGGCTTTTGACACTATGATCTGCACCTGACACATCTGTGATGCCTTTTGAGGGTGTACTGGTCAGTACATGTGAGTGGCCTTCATGTACATGGGGACACCACCACCTGGAGTGGTCCGTACACATGTTATGGCCCACATGTCTGTATCCGAGGTATATGGTGGTAGTGCTATTGTGCACAACTGAGCCTTCAGCCAGGTGTTCCTCATTGCAAAGATGTCAGTATTCCCCATTGTTGGATCTACATTGGGCAGCTGTGATTATGAACGCTACACATCTAGCACTATTTAGCATACACATACAATGAAGTTGTCCTCTAGGTGTCAGGGTGTTAACCTGGTCTCAGGACATTTGTCTTTTAGATTGGTACATCTAAGGTGACGAACAGCAGCAGACGTTGTGTAGAAGACCAGTGTCAGATATATGTAGTGCAGCGTTCCTGTTAACAATGACGACTATTGACAATGGAGTCCATTACAATGTGTTGTTCATGTCTAACTGTAATAGCATGGCCACTGTGCCCTTCCGTGTTTAGAATCAGAGTGCATACAAAACAGCCCTTTGCTACTAAGTTTGTGAGCATGCCCAGTATAACGTTGTGTAGATGGACACATAGTGCATTCCAAATGGCCGTGTGCTTCTGTGTGAGCATGCCCAGTGACACCTTGTGTCAGTTATGTGCCTCTGTGTGTATGGACATGGCCATTGTAACCCTGTATAGTGATAGTAGTCATCCAGTCAACAGATGGCCATATCCCACTTCAGGATGGATTCCTACATTGAACACACAGGTTCACAGGTATGTACATCATAACTGCCAACATCCATGTCGATGTCCGCATTCCTAGACGGTCATATTGACAGTCTTGAAAGGTGTAGTGTCTGTGGTGCAGCTCATATCTATGTAGTATTGTAATAGTGGTCGGTAGATAGGCAGTTGTTCTGATCCCACCACTGGTGTGTGTTTGTCTCCGTCTGCCTGTGGACAGAAATATGCTTTTAGACTGCTCACACTCCATACAATCCCTATCGCCGTCTTTGCCAATGCTGATGATATCACCCACCTAGAAGTGCACCTCTGGGAGTGCTGTGTCCCAGTAATCTCGGTAGCGTGTTCTGTAACTGCATAATGCTGTAGTGTGATAAGGTAGTTAGGTTGGTGTACTAATCCCAGCCATGCCAACTGTGTGTGTGTGTGTGTGTGTGTGTGTGTGTGTGTGTGTGTGTGTGTGTGTGTGTGTGTGTGTGTGGGTGTGTCTCCATCTGCCTGGGGACAGAATAATGCTTTTAGACTGCTCACACTCCATACAATCCCTATCGCCGACTTTGCCATTGCTGATGATGTCATCCACCTAGAAGTACACCTATGGGATTGTTGTGTCGCAGTAATCTCGGTACCGCATTCTGTAACTGTGTAATGCTGTAGTGTGATAAGGTAGTTAGATCTTTGTTCTAATCCCAGCCAAGTGTGTGTGTGCGTGTGTGTGTGTGTGTGTGTGTGTGTGTGTGTGTGTGTGTGTGTGTGTGTGTGTGTGTGTGTGTGTGTGTGTGTGTGTGTCCGTCTATCTGGGGATGAAATAATGCGTTTAGACTGCTCACACTCCATACAATCCCTATCGCCGACTTTGCCATTGCTGATACTGTCACACACCTAGAAGTACACCTCTGGGAGTGTTGTGCCCCAGTAATCTCAGTAGTACGCTCTGTAACTGAGTAATGCTGTAGTGTGATAAGGTAATTAAGTCTGTGTTCTAATCCCAGCCATGCCAACTTTGTGTGTGTGTGTCTTCATCTGCGTGGGGACAGAACAATGCTTTTAGACTGCTCACACTCCATACAATCCCTATCGCCGACTTTGCCATTGCTGATGATGTCACCCATCTAGAAGTACACCTCTGGGAGTGTTGTGCCCCAGTAATCTCAGTAGCGTGTTCTGTAACTGCGTAGTGCTGTAGTGTGATGAGGTAGTTAGGTCTTTTTTTAATCCCAGCCATGCCAACTGTGTGTGTATGTGTGTATGTGTGTATATATATGTGTGTGTGTGTGTGTGTGTGTGTGTGTGTGTGTGTGTGTGTGTGTGTGTGTCCATCTACCTGGGGACAGAATAATGCTTTCAGACTGCTCACACTCCATACAACGCCTATCACCGACTTTGCCATTGCTGATGATGTCACCCACCTAGAAGTACACCTCTGGGAGTGCTGTGCCCTAGTAATCTCGGTAGCATGTTCTGTAACTGTGTAATGCTTTAGTCTAATAGAATAGACAAATAGGTGCTCTATTCCAAGGCATGACAGGTGTGTGTGTTTGGCAGTCATATCCTATGTGTTGGTGTCTGTGACTGGTTAACTACTGGATGTGTTGAGGAGCGTGTTTTGTTGTTGTTCTATATAGTGGCCATAAATGTCACAATCAGCCAAGAGACTGGGTTGGCAAGACATACCTATACATTTGGCAACAGGTCTGGTGAGTAATGTCAGCAGCCCTAATCTTACCCTTAATACAGTCTGGACCCATGTGATGCACAGAAACACACTTGCCTTGATATTAAGACCAGTACATAATGCAGGAGGCACATGTGGTTTCCTTTTCATTCTTGTCTAATGCTTTGGTGTCACGTGGCCCGCTGTTGAGATATTTATTATATTTATATATATATATATATATATATATATATATATATATATATATATATATATATATATATATATATATATATATAGATATGTAGATATATATATATATATATATATATATATATATATATATATATATATATATATATATATATATATATATATATATATATATATATATATATAGATATATATATGTGTGTGTGTGTGCAAATCTACATGATGGAATACATGTCCTATACTGTTGAATGCCTGTGCTGGATGATCTGTACGTGATAACCTCAGATGTAAGTATATCTGCCATGGCTTAGTGGTAAAGCACATCGTCTGTGGTGTGCAGGGTCCCAGGTTCGAGCTGTGCAGAGGCCGGTTATTTTGTTGCTGGGAAAAACAAGGGACATCGAATACGGTGATAGTAAGGCACTTTTAACCAGTTGTGTGTGGATCTGCATGATAGTAAGCAGTGGTTATTTTTGGGGAGGCTCAGTATGGGTCACGTAACTATGTATTAGAAGACAATACTATGCAAACAAGGTGGAAAATAGTGAATCCTGTTTATCCCCAGGGTGTGATGCAGATCCGAAGAGTGTATGTGTATAGATAGCCGGGTGCAGGACTCAAATATAGGTGAAAGCATGGAGGGGGGGTCAGGCATACTGTATGTATATTGAAGCCCTGTGTCTTGGGATTGCTTCTGGCTTAGCACGCTTAAGCTAGTGGTGTGTCTATACCTGTCTAGTGCAATTGGAAGGGACAACAGCAGTAGGAGAGTAGTCAAGGTGAACAAGCTGGGCAAACAGGTGATAATTATCACAATCAGCAGATTACAGGCCCAGCCTAGCCCAGAACACTACGATAAAGTGAGCAAGCACCATACCCTCAGGTTTTTCCACACTCTACACCACTGGTGTATACATGCGAGGAAATTTTACAAAACAATCCAACAAAATGAGAAGGGCTGCATCAGGCAACATAGACCAACATATGCAGGAGGCTGAGGGTGGTGAGGATGTGAATGCTGCTGAACAACCCTCAGTGTGGAGACAGAGAAGACTGTACAGACTCAGGGTAACCTACCAAGGCTACATGAGCTGGACATAGTGGACGCTATGGGGTGGACAACGACCTCCTACAGCAGATTATTGAGCTGTGCCGGCCACACCTGACACATCGAACAGACCAAGGGGAACACATCCCAGTGGATACCAAGGTATGTGTAGGCCTAGGTATACTAGCCACAGGTACCTCCCAAAGCACAACTGGGGATGTCATGGGGATCTCACAGGCATCTGCATCCAGAGTATTCCACCAGTTCCTGGATGCCATGTCACCACATGCCAGTGAGCACGCACATTTCCTCAACACACGTGAGGTGTTGACTAGCAGTATGCGTCTCTTCCACCAAATGGCAGACTGCCCTAGGGTAGTGGGTGCTATAGCCTGCACGCACATACACATCAAAGCACCACCCGGTGAACAGGGTAGGGCCTACATTAACCACAGGGGCATCCCCTCCATCAACTGCCAGGTCATATGCAATGCCCAGGGCATTATACTGAATGTGTGTGCTGGCTACCCTGGAAGCTATGACAATTCTGATATATGGCATCTGACGCAGCTGTACCACAGCTTTGCCAATATGGACATCCCCTACAGTCACCTAGTGGGGGATGCTGGGTACCCACTGGAGCCGTGGCTGATGACACCCATCAGAAATTCACACACACCTGAACAACTACACCATAATGAGGCACACGCACAGGCCAGACATATAATAGAGCTTGTGTTTGGGATGCTTAGGTCACGGTTCCGGGGTCTGGATACATCTGGTGGAGCCTTGCAGTATTCACCAGCTACATAAACCCAAACTGTTATGGTATTTGCTATGCTACACAATATGATACTGCTGAAACAACTGCAGCAGGAACAGCACGGGGCAGGGCCACACAGCCACCGACCAATGCTAAGGCCTGTACAGGCACAGAGTGACTCAGAGGAGGAACAACCTGAGCCAAGCCCAGTAGGCAGAAGGAGGCGTGCCCAGTATGACCTGGCCTTGGCAAAGAGGCAACTCATAGCATATGCACTGACACAGTAGGTACGCAGGGAATGTCACCAGCTCTGACTCGCACAGACAGTAAAAGGGATGCCAAACATGACACTACCTGTGCTCAGCCATGTATAGGAAGTGCACTGTGTGCATCCAACATAGGCAGCCCTCCAGCACCATCCTCAGGTCTGGCACAACCTCGAGGTATTCAATCAACCTACCAATTGGCAGTTGTATTAGAATGTGTTGTTACCTGTAGCTATGGTATGGATGTGAGCATGCAAGGGAATTTGGTGGCCGAATGTCAAGGCAGCAGATGGTAGACATCTATAGTGGCACCATGACATCCGTAGCACATACCGGGGTCACCATAGTAGCCAGTAGTACACAGGGTGTCATAACCCACTGCGGGTAATGGGCTGAGCATCATGTGTGTCCATATAGCCCACACAAGTCTCGACCAGCTGAACAGGTGCAGACCAACACAGACAAATGCTGTACTATGGCCTCTGAATATGCCCAATGGATGACCCCCCCCCCCACAGAACCACACAGACAGACTACAGCAGGCCAGGCAGTTGGATGTAGGTTGTGAAGGCTAGGACATCTGAAACTAATATGTTGGTAATTAAAACTAAGATCTGGAGTACACTGCTATGCCTCTAGCCAGCACAATAGGTAGGTCTACACACTGAAATGGAGTACCTGGCATACCAGTACAGTAGTAGCTAAACTGTACAAGTGTCAGGTGTGCCCCCCTTCCAATGTACACATGTAACAGTCAGGTGCACCTCCCGGTGCTGTGTAAGAATGTGGATACAGTCGGATGTCCCCCACGCTGTGCAGAAATGTAGCATCAGTCAATGCCACATGACCAATGGATACCCTGCAGACACAGCATGTCACCTGTCAGTGTACAACACAGAGGTCGGCACCACAGCACTGACTACCTGGACATGTAACACATGCGATACAGTTGACCATACTGGGTATGCTCAAACACATGAAGGTATGATGTCAATGTTAGTCGACAACCTGTGGAATGGTCATACTGGGCATGCTCACACACGTAAACACAAGATGGCCAGGTCTGCAAACACCAGTGGTCCGGACATATATGCCAGTACATTGCTATACTGTTGGATGACTGTGCTGTATGGTATGTGTGTGGTACTGTCTATTGTCTGTATATTTGCCATGGTGTATTGGTAATTCACATTAGCTATGTGCACAGGGTGTTGCTACCAACACTTGCAAAGGACGGTTATTTGTTTGCAGCCAGAACAAGCCCGTTGGATACGGAGTGAGTAAGGCACATTGAAGCAGTTGGGAGCAATTGTGCATGGGTTTGCACAGTGTTAAGCACTGCTGACCTCTGGTTAGAGCTTCTTACACTTGGTTAGACTCCACATTTCTTTACCAGTGCAATACTCGCATACTGGTTGCCAAACATGCTTACACCCGCTCGCTCCCTCACTTGCACATGCACCGATATTGGTGCTTGCATGTGTCACTCATGCTGGGTGGGCATGATCCCTTGTGATGCCTATTACATTGGAGTACATGACTACAGTATCGGGTATGGCTGACCATTAGGCGACGGCATGGCGTTCGACTGTACGGAATCGGCGGCCTGTCCAGTGAGTTAATCATATTATATGCGTGTTCCTCATACAATCTGTTCCTATCTGGCTGATACATGAGAACCGATACTCTGCAATGCAGACAAGTAAATGTGTTTTGGGACCCACATCCGTCTGCCAGGTCATGCTACCACATACCTATTGTAGGTTTGCCACCTTTTAAAATGGCCATGGTGAGACGTTAGGATTAACACCTGTCCCACTTTGCGTGGGACAGTCCCTCCTTAGGCGTATGTGTCATGCGAAAATAGTCAAGACATAGCAAATGTCCTGATTACAGGACAATATTATATTCTATGTTTCTCTAATAGTTGCATGTAACAGTTATTGTATATATGACACTTTTATATGTTATGTGAAGTAGCATAAGCAAATGCACTGCTACTAGACTAAGCTTTTATTTGTGCTAATATGGATAGTTCTGTACTATGCACGGCTGTAGGTATGTTCTGACCTGGTACGTCTGACATTTCTACAGAGCAGGTCCCACTTTGCCCATTTGGAAAGGTGGCAGCCCTTTAGGACCTATATCTAGAGATGTCAGATTTGGCAAGGCAACACATACCCACAGCCAGTAGAAAATAGACTACTTCACTGGTTTGCATAAGTAAAGGTTATTCTTGTAGCATTATAGTTGCTAATACTGTTTTCTATAACATCTAGGTTTTTCAGATACAACATAATCATTTTATGCAACCACTACAGACAATATATGGATTATTTGCCCTAAATCACAGGCCATGTGCCATAATAACATTTATTTTGCAGGACACAACTGCCCAAAGGGGAGTGTCCCTCACAAAAGTGAACAGGTGGTAACCCCAATCTATTATGCTATCATCTACCTAAGGTAGTCGGAGGAATATGCATTTTCCATCACTAGCAGACCTCACATACAAATGGGGGAGAATGAACACTGAATCAGGGACACTGCATAACACCCTCAGGGACACAATTAGATGATTGGTACTATTAACCTGACACATTGACAATCCCAGAGCATATGTATTCATACACATTTGTCGAGGTACATGCTGTTTATAACTCATACATGTTGTCATTAATCATTATGTGTATTCCGTCACGTGTCAACTTAATATCACTAGTTCTGGAAGGGTTTAGTTAGGACTGTGTTAGATTCTGATTTGTAATCACAGACGTCCATGATAATCGAGTACAGTTCACTGATATAGTCCCTATGTGTTCCCCCAATGGTTTATGGACTATCCAGTAGATGTGCTCTTATGGTTTGGGAGGTATGGGCATCTGCTATACCCTCATAGTAATATTAATTACTTCCACTGGGCGGGCCTAATACATCTCTGCCAACCAACACCTGCACACTTAGGCCTATTATTGCATACCATGATTCCCCTACCAGACACCCCTCTACAGCACTCATCCTTACTGTAAGCACAGCTGGGGTATGAACACACCCCTACACACTGCCCACTTCCCCCGTGTCGGAACACGTCATACGTTTTGTCAACCCATGTGTCATCAGACTTGCACAACCTACTCTTCCATGTACAGCTACATCTTGATAGCATCAATCATTACTGGTTTGCCTACAAGGGAAATTTTTGGTGTTTCGCAAGGCACCCGTGATCCATGTTTAAAGTGTAGACCTTGCAGATCTCTCCCACTGATAGATTCCTGCCGGTGGTCTGGAAAGCAGTGGTGTATTTACCTTTATTTTGTGTCTGTATGTCTCACTGGCCTAGCTGGGGGGTGGGGGTGGGAGGCAGACATTTGTTTATTGGACCTCCCACTAACATATGCCCGGTCTGACCATATGTTACCCATAATACATTTCCCGGCCATACATGCGTATTTGGTTTTATATATGTTTCACCAGCATACTATTGCCTCAGTCATTATGACACCGACACTTCACTCCGGTTATCTTGTAATCAGTATTTAGCATGTTACACAGCAGACAGATGTCACAATATATTCATATACGGATTACTGATGGTAATTGGGATGTGATAGTGTCATTTGACCTGTTCCTCGTCTGCACAGCCTATTATTTCAGCTACTGTTTTTGTTTGTCTGTGCACATTCATATTATTTATGTCAATAAATGGAGTGCATGTGTTACAGAGAATGTACTTCACCATATTGTTGTCTGCATGTGCGTATACATATATACCTATTACGTACTAGCTGACCTACATGGGGCGGTCCATTGGAACCAGCCCAACCAACCCTGGCACTCCTGGATCCATAATCGCATACCCATAGTTCTTCCACCCCCACATGTGTTGAGTTTCCATGGGTAACAGCCATTATCCACCTGATATCGCAGCCATGACACACCTTTACACATTGCCCTCTCCAGAGCATTTGGGGCCCTACACACATTTTGTACCACCTTGTGTATTCACAGGGTCTCCCGCCATTTATATTTGCACATACGTGCCTTTCCTGGTGTTATGGATTATGGCCATTTGCTGTTTTCAAGTGTAGGTGGCCCCAACATGGAATACATTCTGTCTGTGTGTAATATAGATGTAGCAGTTCAACGATGTTATGCCCACTGGTAGAACCCTGCCTCTGGTGTAATTAGCGGTGGTCTCCTCACTCTTGGGTAGCTTTATCTGACATATGCTGCAAGCACTATACAATACCTTAGTTGCTCAAGATTCCCTTCACAACCCTTGTGTATGCTTTATTCTTACGGCGTTCATTCTTCAAATATATATATATATATATATATATATATATATATATATATATATATATATATATATATATATATATATATATATATATATATATATATACATATATAAAAACATACATTTGCTATGCTGGGAGCTGCTTATACCCGCGCAGGCGCACTCGCATATGCTTACTGTGAGTTACATATGTTTACTGCCGCTTATTTGTGCTTATGTGTGCCTTATTCATTATGACAGTGTCACTTTGATTGAAAGAATCCGGTTAATGGCCCCATGCAAAACGCACATTCATCTTTACATGTTTAAATGTTGGCTTTACAGCACAACAACATTCATTCCACAAGGAAATTATATGTGCTATAGTCGAACTTGAACCTGGAATGCCTTTACGTTAGGCGGATGCTCTAACCACTACACTATTGGTGTTCTGCTTCATTTATATGTATACCCATGGTTCATAGTTATCCGAACACACACCTCAATGCTTCACTTACACAGCAGACATCCATTCTCCTGCTGGGAAAACCACAGTACTACACATGCACCATTCCCTATTCCCTACTGCTCTGTACCAGTGCTGCATGTTTACTCAGTCCAAGGATATTCAAAACTCCAAAGCTTATAGTCCTGGCACATGTGTGTGTTTGATTGTCAGGGTGTTCATGTGGTCATCCGAGTTTAGGCTTGTCCGACTGGAGACCGGAACAGCCCTGTACCTGTTTGAAAGTCAGAATTAGCACGTGGACAGAGTTAGTCCCAATGTTACCATTCTATCTGTGTTTACCACCTCTGACCAGCTTGATATGTCAACACTACATGATATGTGGTGGGGGGGGGTTTCCGCTGGTGTTTCCCTTCACATTCGTTATGACTGCTTTATTGTGACCATGTTCATTGATATATATATATATATATATATATCTGTCTGTCTGTACATACACATACATATACACCTACATACATATTTACATTTTACCAACAAACCAAACACTTGAAGGAAATCCAAAGAAAATTAGCGTGAAGACATTTATTCAACACAATTAGCATCTTTCATATAAATGTCTTCACGCTAATTTTCTTTAGGTAAGGTAAAGGTTAAAGTGTTATTTCAAGATTAATTGCTTAAGTGATTAATTGTGAAGCATATTCGAGTATAAAAGGTGGTTGTACCAATTGTATTATCACTTTGATTTTCTACTTTCTGAAGAAGACAGTGAAACGAAAACGTATTGTCAGTATTTGCGTTAAAAGTATTCATCTCCTTTGTGGATTATTAAAGATTTGCGTGTATCCAAGAGCAGAGCCTGATTTCCTTCAAGTGTTTGGTTTGTTGGTAAAGTTTGCTTTAAACACTTGGTTCCAGAGTTTTTTGTGTACATATTTACATTTCCCATACTGTGAAATGTCCGCTGCACATCCCCGCTGACTTTACCTCCCTATATCCGACGAACATTATTCTGACCATTACATAAAATTAGCGGCCCTTGCATGGCTTGGACCCAGAAACAGACACACCTTAGTCACCGGTTTAACCACTACACCATCCATGGTACATTCCGCATGGATGGTAGCTAGGATATATGACTTCACTACAGGTATTCAACAGTACTGGCAACAAATGTGACAGTTGGTTGGTGTACATATGTGTGCAGACCTCTCAACCACTCAGGGACTAATTTCAACAGTAATAGGGACAAGGTGAGGACAAATCAGGGACAATTATGGACACTTTTGCAATATTAGTACTATTAACTTGAAACATTGACAGATTGAGAGCATATGTATTAATACTTATTTTCGGAAGTAAAATACGTCTATTACTCTGAATTATTGTCATTATTCATTCAGTGTAATTCACCACCTTTCCTCCAAAGGTCACTGGTTTTAGGGGGGATTAAGGGGCTGGCCAGTAATTGTGCGAATGCTCTGACCATTGGTAGGGTTGCCACCTTTTCATATGGCCAGGATGAGATTTATTTGAGACACACCAGATTTCTCAGCCCAACACATACCCACGGTCAGTACAGGGTTTAGAACTTTACTTATTTTCCTAGATGAGAGCTTATTCTTGTAGCAGTTTAGTTGCTTATTCTGTTTCTTGTAAGATTTATGTATTTTACATACAGAAATAACTGTTTTATGCAACTGTTACATGAAATATGGTACATAATTATTTCCTACAATTACAGGACATTTGCCATTGTATTATTTTTGGTCAGGACACACCTACCCAATCAGGGACTGTCCCTCACAAAGTGGGACAGGAGGTACCCTGCTTACGTCAGCGCCTTAATCACCCTATATCCATCTGCCACTATGCGAATGTGTAAAGTATATATTCTCGATAATTCATGTGGGGAGCCATGCATCACGGTCAGGTGTTTAATCCCGGGTAGTAGGTTTTGCATGACCGTCTGGAGGCTGAGCAGTCTCGTGAACCACTACTGCACATCCAACTTGTGGCCAGATGTCTACAGGACTGGACATTGTGTTGTGACACCAAGTCTGATGTTTACACAGGATACTTATCCCATGAGGGATATCCAAAAATTGAACAAGCCAATAACCTTCGATATTTTTGGATTTACAAAAATATGATAGGGTTTTACATGCAAAGGATACATAGTTTGCAATCCTGACACTGCCTTAGGTGAGACTGCCTACTACATATGAGTAGTGATCACTATATGCAGATATGGCTTCCCCAAGCTAGCAGCCCGAATATGGCTAGATTTGGTGGACCTTCAGGAATGGGGGGGGGGGGTTGTGTGCTGTAGAGGGGATGATGAGTATTCAGTTATGCATTCAAGTGTGTTGTGGTTTGATGGCTCAGTTCATTCCAGACCATTATGTGGGTATCTGCCAGTGACATTTCTGTACATGTGTATCGTACATTTTAATATTCATATGTTTGTGGGATTGTGTTTTACAGTATGGCCTGTCAGGTTGTATTGCAGATGTGTATGTTTGTTCTTTGTGTTTCTTTCTGATTCACCCACTGCTCACTCATACACCTCCAGTTCACCTATTATGCATCCAACACAGTCTCCCCTTGGCAAATTATTACATTATCCGTCCCCCCACACCCATATTCCACACACTCTATCCATCCCTTCTCTGGTTGATGGCCCATGGCACGGTCAAGGGAACACATTGCATACACTACATATCTCAGGTACCTGTATGGTTGTGAGGACTACCCTAGCATTTTTCACCTTCCACATGCTGTACATCATGCACATAGGTACACACAAATACTTATCTTTCATGACATGGTAGGTAGACCCGGGTAATACCCATTCATCTTTGGCCCATCCTGACAAGGATGCCTTGGACCGCAATTTGGCAGATTTTGGGTGAATGCTCTGACCATTGGTAGGGTTGCCACCTTTTCATATGGCCAGGATGGGATATATTCGAGACACACATCAGATTTTACAGGCCAACACATACCCATGGTCAGTACAATGGATAGTACTTTTGTTTTATGCCTAAATGTAAGCTTATTGTTGTAGCAGTTTAGCTGCTTCTTCTGTTTCATTTACTTGCTTATTCTGTTTCTTGTAATATGTAGGTATGTTACATATGGAAATAACTATTGTATGTGACTATTACATAAGATGTGGGACATAATTATGTCCTACAATCCCAGGATATTTTACATTTATAATGGTTTTGGTATGGACACAACTGCCCAGAGGGGGACTGTCCCTCACAATGTGGGACAGGTGGTAACCCGGACCATTGGGCTAGACTTAGCTTTTGGCGGCGTGCTAACACGATGCATTTCACTTCCACTTGGTATAACTATCAACACTACAATAGAATACGGGCACGGGGTTTTAAATGTCATTTGCTCGAGGGATGGGGACTCAATATTCAGCTACATGCATTTGTGTTTGCTTCTTATTTCTGTGTTAGTAAAACTGTCTTGCATGATTTGCATACGTTTCAGTATCCACGGACACTGACAGGTGTGATTACTATTGGAGGCAGGTTGTAATATTCAGCATTTTAGGTTGCACGTAAACAGCCGACATGTCCACGCCTCTGTGCGGCGCTTCGACACACCCCATGCACTCGCACACGTTTCCTATGCATGTGGATGTGGCGGCAGCGTGCCTTCATTAATATGCATATGGCGCTACTGCACCATCTCTACACCGCATGGTCAGCGCAAGCCTAATGCCGTCCTTGCACCGAGCTTCACGAATCCCGGTGGTTATGTTTTACAAAGGTAAATGTGTACATCAGGTGAAATTCTTGGAAAAGTGAACTTGAGAGCTATACTGGGAAATGCATTTTTAGAATCATAATGTTCTTGTTTTGTTGCTTTATGGGTGCATTTCAAATGCATTTTGTTCTTGAAGTTGTTATTAATAAGGTTACCATAATAAATACCAAAAAGGCAAACTTAATAAAACAAATAAATGAAAGGGGCCCATGGCCAGTGTAGACGTCAACAATTTATTTAGCACTTTCATCAGTGATACACCCTTGACTTCCTCAGAATAAAGATAAAACATTATTTTACCACTTCCCTTTATACAAAAAAGTTAATCACATGGTCCACCCTGATTAAAATCATTTAAATACATTTAAATATGGATTGGTATTACTACACAATAACCCCCCCCCCCAACCCACACACACACATTTCTTATACTAACAACAGCACGATAAAACAACCAACCCCATCAACCATAAATAAATCTCATGTTAATATAGAGGTATATATAGAGAAATAGATATAAGTATGTATTTAAAATTACATAAAAATAAATAAATAATATATAAATATAAATAAACTGCTTCAACTCATGACTTCTAGGTACCTTATCAATACATCTATAATTTTAATGAGTACTGTGACTAACTGCCCTCATGGGTATTACAAATGGAAATCTGTCTTTAATTTCAGATAACTGGAAATAGATATCATGTCGTTAAGTCCTGGTGGGTGGGTGGCATTACATCTCAGTTGCCACATTATATCTCTATATTCTAAAAATAACTCAATTGGTCCATCCCTTACTTTACTGTTAATATGTTCTATAGCAGAAAATTTAAACTGATGGTTGGGAAAATCATGGATATGTTTTGCTAAGCAGTTGTTCATATTACCTTTTTGTATGTCATAAAGGTGTTGGTAAATACATTTTCTAAAACAATTAATGGTCTTACCTATATAAAAATGACCACAGCACTGGCAAATAGCTACATATACAATATTTTTACTTGACAATTAAGTCTATGTTAAGAAAAACTTTGCCATAACCCTTAATGTGAACAACCCACCTTCAATAATGTAATGACATTGTGGGCAATGCCCACATCTTTTCATCTGATCTTTTATGTTTTTAATGCAGAATGATTATTGAGCTAAGATCTTACAAGGTATGCTTCTATTCCCCCCTCATCCTGTTCACTCTGTATTTGTGTAATACCCCTTACTTCCTTCTCCTGTTCTTCTCTGTCCTGTATCTCCATTTCTATCTAATGATAATGTGGTCAAATAATAGATAAACATACCACACACATGCTCACAAAGGGCTTATAATTCAAAAGAATCTTTCGTTGTTCATATGTTGCACACCAGTTGGCAGAGACCAGCACTGATGGCCATATATAACCAAATGACACTTCCCCATCCTATGGCAAATATGAAGAAAAATCCTTGACATTCATAAAGAATATTGCCATTAGTTATACACATGAATTAAGCATGGATGTATGTCAGCAAACAAATATATGATCAAGTTAAAGAGAATGTCTTTATTCTGACTGTTTCAGTGGCTCAGAGTACTCATGAAGTGATTTGTACTGTGCCAGAGAGAAACTTTGAAGTCCATACATAAACAAAGAGAAACGGCAGTTTAAGTCTAACAGGAAAAATGAAGACAAATCCATACCACGTGCTAATAACTTGCCTTTGGCCATGCAAATGAGCTGATCAGCAATGCGTATAACCATGCAGTTAAGAAATAAGGTAAACATAATACGTGTATGTAACAGCTTCCATAGCTCAGTGGATCCATGCAGTGATGTATACATTGTCAATACAATGAGTGGAGGGTCTTGATCCCCTAATAACTGTATGTTGTTTTACAATGTTCAGTTTTCAGTTTTCAACCCTGTTTTAACAATCCCTTGAAATGCATATTTTCTGACAACTTCACTATAAGTTCTTCTGTGACTTCAGTTGCTTATGCACTAGTGAATATCAGTTCAAAATGCAGGGGTTCAATTCCATTGAGGTCTACTTTGTATCAATCTGCAAAACAATCTATATCATGTGCTAATAACTTGTTATTGCTAGCACATATGAGCCAATCAGTGGGGTCTGTCTCCATTCAGATATGAAGGAAAATAAACTTAATGCATGTAGTCTATCTGCTTTCATGACTTAGTGTACTCGTGCAGTGGTTTATACATTATAAATACTGTTTGGAGGGTCTCCTGTGAGCGTTCTATTGCATGCCTTACTAGTGCTTTAGTCTAGGTAATATCAGAGAATGCAGGGATTCCGATTAATTCAGGAGTATTTCTCTTTTCTTGCTTTCATGGGTTCCATTCCTCTGATATTTGTTTTCCAGCAACCTTTCTGGTGAGTGCTTCCATAACATGCCTTGCTAATGCACTGACCAGAGTCTATCAGTGACAAAGGAGGGGGGGGGGGTTCAAATCCTTTTAGGTGTGTTTCCTCTTTTCTTGCTCTCTTGGGTTTGGTTCTACTGAAATGTGTTATGGCAACATTTTCCCAGTGAATAGTCCTATGCCGTGTTCGCTGGTTAATGCTCATGCACTGGCTAATGGAATGAGTGACAAAGACATGAGCTGAAATACATTCATCCGTAGTTCTGTTGTCTGCTTTCATGTGTTCCATTATCATTAAATGAAACATTCCTATTCTCAGGCTGTAAATTGTGGAAGGGGGTTTGGTGCTTGCTAACATTATTTTATAGATTTGACTAACATTATTGACCTAAGACATTGAGAGATGCTCCAAAATCATTGGCGTGTGATAATCCAGTTGCACAAATAAGCAAAAGAGTCAACATTAATGTACTTAATATATAATTTTATTACCATTAATTTGAAGTCATGGAAATCATTTCAGAATAATGCCTCCAACCATAGTGTAAAAAGATTTTGTGACAAGTGGCATCTAGTCTTGGCCCTACTGAAATGTTTATAATAGCTTATATGATGTAATTTATGAAAAATAAGTCATACATAATTTTAATGGTTAATGAAGCAATCAGGTAAAGAGAACATTTTTCAAAATTCTAATGAAAAAAAGAAAAAAGAAGCATGTGCTCAGACAAAAAATTTACTTACATCAAAAGCAAAAGCCATGTGTAGATTACCCATAGATGTGCTATGGAATGACCCATTTGTCTGCACTGCACCTTGGCAGTTCCTATGATTTCCACATATAGTGTATATGACATCAGCATTGTTGTTTCCTGCACAGTGGCAATCAACAGCTTCACTCACTTAATAGATAAGTACTGACACCACAGTACACCAACATATCCAAGGCCACATACAGTACAAATACCACTGTCACTTCCATGCCTCTTCCTATAGTGACCCCAGTGTGTTGTTGCAAAATACAGCTGAAGCCCTGGTTTGTGTTGCCCATGTGGAATCCACAAAGCACTTTGTCTTCCTCCCGTGTACTCATTGTGTTTCATGTGATGCAAAGCATTCCTGGAACCCTGGTTGGTGATGTCCACGTGGACCCACAAAGAATGTCAGAACAGTAGTGTAGCACCATTCATGCCCAAGGCAAAAACATAATAGAGCATATTTCACCTGCTTAAATCCTGGTCCTGCTGCATAGATATGACTGGAATAGGGGCCTGCTGTATGCTGTCACCAGACCCTGCTAGTTCCTTGTAACGTGCTAAATGTTCTATGACATAATATTTCGGAAACAGACTGACCCAGGCATCATCACTGGGTTCCTCCACTACCAAGGCAGCTGGGCACATTGGAGCCACAAGCACATAATCCAATAACAGTTACAATGACAGCAACAGATATCAAACAGTGGCCGCACAACACCCCACCAGATGTCTCCTTGCAAAGTATATGGCACTGGACATGAAACAGCAATGTCTAATCTGTATCTACGGGCCTGGAAATGTACAGTGTTGCAATCTGGAGTCACACAGAGTAAAGTAATGCATGATGTGGTATCTTATGACAGTGCAGTGTAAGTTGATGTGTGAGTCCCACTGTTTATCAGATATCCCCATATACTCCATGCAGAATAAAGGGCAATGATGGTCACAGCTGTCATCATTTGCAGTGGTGCATACTAAATCATCAATATAAGCCTGCCTAGGCTACTAAGGTTTGGGGAGTTGTGATTCAATGGAGTCAGGCATACAGATCAGAGGAACGGGTGCTGTTGCTGCCAAAGATGATGTCCTCTACTGAGTGAGGTGAGAGCACTGTTATGGGGAGTTATGGGGCTGCACAGCTGAACTGCACAGTAGATCATTAAGATGTGTAGACAGTGCTTGCCCAAATGCCCCCAGAATTTGGATGTGACAGAAATTTCTGGGGGGCGCACATGAAATACTCTACCTGGAGGGTCTCTTTCAAGCTGGCTCCCCCAGCTATGGAGGGTATACTGTCACCTCAACTGTGACAGGTGCAAACTGGGTTCTATATGATGGTCATCCAATGTAGGGATCTTATGTATGCACACACCTGCAGCCAAGGGCAACACTAGGGTATACAGCACTAGTGGTGACACTTGTTAACATTTCCAAGGAGGTGGTCATGGATGCCTTATGAACCATCAGTTACTGCACAAGACTGATTATAGCACCATCCCTGGACTCCATAATCTCATAATGTTCCAGGTAGTGTGGGTCCACATCTTCCCAGAGGTCAGGTATAATGGCCATTATTACCATTGTGCAGACATAACTGTGGACTATGCTAAGAATACAGCCCTGCACATATCTTAGCTGAGTTAAAGAGCCTCCCACATCACTATTTCTATTCTGCCATACAGTGGGTATCTGTATGTCAGATGCAATGCATTGATCCACTTCTGGAAGCCCAGTATTAGCACTTGACCCTTCCATGATTGGAATAGCACATTGCCATTCTGTGTCTCCTTTAGTGTGGGTGTGGGGGAGGGTATACTGTCACTTCAGGCAGGACATGTAGGTCTATGCTGGAGGAGATAGACAGCATTTGTGTCTTAAGACTGTGAACTGAATAGTGTGCTGGCTTCATTGTCAGACCCTGGGTAGGCAATGTCAACAGCCTGCTAGCCTTGACCAGCCTGAGCAGATGAGACAATGGCAGTGGTTTGCCCTATTGATACAGAATAGAGTACATAATTGTGTTATAGTGTTCAGACCACAGTTTTCTATGCTTAATGGAATACATGCTAATGACAGATGGACTCATATAAGCAAGGATGAAAAATGCCTGTGTATTGGCAGTCCCCTGTGTGTGAATAGCTTAAGTACCAAATAAGCACAGAGGCGGTGGACAGAGTGAACTCCCTAGAATCAGTCTAGATAGAGTTGCCACATAGTTCATGCAATAATGCTGCTAACCAGGCTGGTCTCCATGGAGATGCATAATTTATGGAGGGTCCACGAATGCTTGTCCACACCTCCCATTATAATGCCCACCCCACATAATCACCATGTCACTAGGAATGATGGGAAAGACTCATGAACAGTGAGTGCTATACTAAAGGGAAGGTCACCAAAGTCATTGTTTTGCCCACTTCTAAAATGATGGGGGAAAGAGTCCAAAAGTAGGGACAAATGTTAAATATTGTGCTTATAAACTTAGAAAGTTGTTAGAATAACATCATGTGTGTTAGCATGTATTTTCTGAAGGATATGAAGCTTGAAACTGAAATCTATGTCATTATTTATTGACTTCAAGTCCTCAGTGATTTGCCAGAAAACCAGAAATTTTTATGAGGAACAGACAGAAAATATGTACATTCTGCAAAAATCCGGATAGTTGAGTGGTATGTGTGTTATATCATT